>NW_026015375.1:0-46048 GCF_020379485.1 Brassica napus | reverse complement strand
TTTTCTACGATAACACACATCTTCTTACATTGATTTGGGCTTTGTTGCACTCTTAGGTATATCAAGTGGTCGTTCAGCCCAGGGGCATTTGCTTTCTTTTATGGGTCAAATAAAATAGAGATGAGACATAGGGAACATATATTTTTGGATTATTCATAGATGTGTTCAAGGCTATTAAAGGAGCTTTGAGCAAGACCAAATGATAATGGTTGTCGAAAGTGACATTTAAATTCAATGTTGCTCGTTTGTTTGGATTTTATAAGCGAGGAGCCATCAAAGAACATTACAAAATGACTCCTCCTTGTGCTAATATAGACAAACATTACAAAATGACACTACAAAAGAAACCAAAAAAATATTTGTTTTTCTTTATCCTACACATCTGCTTATGATCTTTATCTGTGATATATGGACGAATACGCAGATCTTTTTCCATTTTTTCTTGAGCTCCTGCGAGGCAGACTCTTTTTCTGAAGCTGAGCCAAAGATGATCAGATGAGTCCACTCTGATAAAACCAGTTTCTAATGGTTTAAGTGAGTATCCTTCACCTTACAATACTTATAATCATATAGTGTTGCTTCCTCACATGGCATTAAATTCAAGTCAGGTAGCAGGAAACTGCCATCCTCATTCTCTACCAAATTACATTCTGAGAGAGACGTAGAAAATTTGTGTGTTCAACTTCATTCTCTTTAAGTTCTTGTTCTTGATGTCTCCTCGTTCGCTGAGCAATGCAATGTCCTGCTCATAAAAGAAAACACATTCATAAAGAGAAGATCTTAATCACATAGAGGAATGGTCAAGAATTCAAGAACTGGGAACCTTTTTGTTCTGCAATCTTTTGACATCAAAATCCAGTCTGCGGTTACAAGAACCTGCGATAATAAACAAGAATCGTTTGATAATAAATGGGGGGAAGTTGAGTCACAAGAAACACAGGATGACAAAGTCCCCACTCTAATTAAATGTTTGTGAAAAATGGTCCCATGTGAATGTGATGATAACGATAACAATATGAACGCGTCTTGTCATTGAGGTTGATAACCTAACTCTCCTTTCCAAACACACACTTCACATATCTAATCCATAAACTCTCCCTAGAATCCAAACTAATTCATTTGACTTGTCTTAGAACTCATAGCGGTGGTCCACTGTTTACAAACTAGAGATAACTCATAGGCCGGCCCATCACAAACAACAGTTAAGTATTAGCCGATCCAGATTATTATTTATTATTAAGGAAAATATAGCTAACTAAAGTTTATTAAAGATGATCCAAGTAATTATGCCGGATTATTGCCTATGCGATGACATTACTCGAACGACAAGGAACGAAACACAAACAGAAACGGTGACGTATCATGCTATTCTTTTGAGCAGCCCTACGAAATGACAAGAATACCCTCTCCATGTCAAACACTTCTAGTTTTGTCGGGGAACAAAGCAGGAGAGAAGCAATGAAACGAGATATGTTGTTTGTTGTGAAGATGAATATCTTGATGGTATTCAAACAAACATAGACGATAGAGTTTGAAAGAGGAAGATAAGGACGAACCTTGGATCTAGATCCGACGGGTGATGAGCCAATGGTGGCCTCGTGACCGTCGAGGTAAGCAGATGGAGAAGAAGAAGCGCTCCAAGAGCGGTGTACTCGGGCTACATCTCGCTGATTCAACTTCTTTTCTCGACCGTGGCTGCCGGTTCCCCACCGGAGCGTAGGACACGAGAACAGAACAGGTCTCACTTTGGCTTTCTTGAGCTTAACAAGAAGCTCAGCCACCACTTCTCCATCTCTCATCGCTGACTTCGTCCAATCATCTGACGTCACCATCTCTGGTTCCAGACTTAACACTGACGAAACACACAGAGAACCAACCAAAAGAAAAGGCAGAAGACACAAAGCTAAAGATACTACTAACTTTGAGACAGAGAGAGAGAGAAAGAGGAGAAATTTTTTGGGTATGTGTGTGTGATAATGAGATTTTTTAAATTTAATTATAATATTTGTAAGTGTGGAGGTGTGGGAGACTTAAGTGGGACCCATGCTTGACATGCACTTGGCTGCTAATCACTCACAACCGCTTTTATCACTTGGGCGGCTATTATACAGTTTTTTTACAAGTTATTTATGGGCTTTCTATTCATGGCTATTCTATGTGACCATTAAGGGCCTTTTGTAACAAATAATAAGGGCTATTTGCTAACTACTATAAGGAAAGATTAAGATAATTTGTTTGGTGTACTCTTACTGAGCTACTATTTTCTTTTTATCTCAAATACGAAACCATATTTCACTGATAAAGGATATCACTTCACGGCAAGATGAGCGAGATGTAAAAGCTAAGAGTGCACCAAGAGAATGAGAACAATTAGTAGGCTAGGTCCGCTTGATTTCGTTCTTGACCCATTCTGCCAATTCGTCTTGTCGGGATAAATCTATAATCCGAAATCCGAACCGAAAAATCCGATCCGTACGCGTCCGAATTAAAAATACCCGAATGGATCTTCACTACAAGAAAACACATGCTTAACGACGAATTTAACGAGGAAAAAATTCTCGTAAATTTACGTCGAGTTTACGAGAATTTACGTGAAAAACTAAAGTCATCGTTATTTCCTCGTAACGTAACGACAAAGTGTTTCGTCGTAAAGTGGATGTAATTTTACGAGTATTTTACGAGGAAAAACTATTTCCTCGTAAATACGACGTAAACTTTGCGTGGTATTTACGAGGAAATAGTTTACGTGTATTTAGCGAGGAAATTTTTGAATCCACCAACTTTGTAGGTGTTACACTTTTTTTTTTGGCCACCTAATTAATTTTCGTCGTAAATTCATAGGAAATTACAACTACCAGATTCGAATTTCCTATAAATATGGATGTTTGAACATCATTTTAAACACACCAACAACAAAAAACGTGAAAAAAAATGGCTGGCTCCGGGACTATTTACGAGTTGCGGAAGTGGATGTATATGCATAGAGATGCTAACGGGAGAGTGACGAAAGAATACCTTGCGGGCCTGGAGACATTTATGCATCAAGCAGATTCAACACCGCTCGCCCAAGAAAGTGGTAAGATGTTCTGTCCTTGTCGGAAATGCAACAATTCGAAACTGGCAAACCGTGAAAATGTTTGGAAGCATTTAATAAATAGAGGTTTCACGCCAAATTACTATATCTGGTTTCAACATGGAGAAGGTTTTAATTATGATCAGACGAAGCTAGTAGTAGTAATAGCAATTTTCAGGAAAAAGAACCGGTTGATCATCATTTGCATAATGAACATAGTTACCATCAGGAGGAGATGGTAGATTATGATAGGGTTCATGATATGGTAGCTGATGCATTCGTAGCTCATGATGAAGATGAAGAACCTAATATAGATGCAAAAAAGTTTTACGAAATGTTAAACGCGGCGAATCAACCACTTTACAGTGGTTGTAGAGAAGGTCTCTCTAAATTGTCGTTAGCTGCTAGAATGATGAATATTAAAACTGATCACAATCTACCTGAAAGTTGCATGAACGAATGGGCGGACTTGTTTAAAGAGTATTTGCCGGAAGACAATGTGTCTGCTGATTCTTATTATGAGATTCAGAAACTGGTTTATAGTCTTGGGTTGCCTTCGGAGATGATAGATGTTTGCATCGACAACTGCATGATCTATTGGGGAGATGATGAGAAGCTAGAAGAATGTCGATTCTGCAAGAAGCCACGATTCAAGCCGCAAGGACGGGGACGTAATAGGGTACCGTACCAAAGGATGTGGTACCTACCAATTACAGACAGATTGAAAAGATTGTATCAATCAGAGCAGACTGCTGGAAAGATGAGATGGCATGCCGAGCATACTCAGACGGATGGTGAGATGACTCATCCATCAGATGCAAGAGCCTGGAAACATTTCAACAAAGTACATCCAGATTTCGCTAGCAATATCCGGAATGTGTATCTCGGATTATGCACAGATGGATTTAGTCCGTTCGGAATGTCAGGGAGACAATATTCATTGTGGCCAGTCTTTCTTACTCCATACAACCTGCCACCGGAGATGTGCATGCAACGGGAGTTACTATTCTTGACCATATTAATACCTGGTCCGAACCATCCAAAAAGGTCCCTGGATGTTTTCCTACAACCACTGATAAAAGAGTTGAAGGATTTGTGGTCAACAGGGGTGAGGACGTATGACTGTTCAACGAAGACGAATTTTACGATGCGAGCGATGCTTTTGTGGACCATAAGTGATTTCCTGCCTATGGGATGTTGTCTGGATGGACTACACATGGGAGATTAGCTTGTCCATATTGTAATGGAACGACAGATGCGTTTCAACTGAAGAATGGTAGGAAGACAAGTTGGTTTGATTGTCACCGTCGATTTCTTCCCATTGGCCATCCTTACCGAAGAAACAAGAATTTGTTTAGGCACAAAAGGGTTGTGAGAGACACTCCTCCTCCATATCTAACTGGAGAACAAATTGAAGCGCAAATCGACTACTACGGAGCTAACGAAACAGTTCGTTGGGGTGGTAATTGGCATGTCCCTCGTAATATGCCAGATTCTTACGGTGTTCATCACAACTGGCACAAGAAGAGTATATTTTGGGAGTTGCCATATTGGAAGGATCTTCTTCTGCGCCACAACCTCGATGTGATGCATATAGAGAAGAATTTCTTTGAGAACATCATGAATACAATATTGAATGTCCCAGGGAAGACAAAAGACAACATAAAATCGAGGTTGGACTTGCCGGATATTTGCTCAAGAAGCGAGTTACATATTAAAAGCAATGGACAAGTTCCCGTTCCGATATTCAGATTATCTTCAGAAAAAAAGTCGGTGTTGTTCAACTGGGTGGCATCAGAAGTGAAGTTCCCCGATGGGTATGTTTCGAATCTCTCTAGATGTGTTGAAAAGGGTCAAAAGTTCTCCGGGATGAAGAGTCATGATTGTCATGTCTTTATGCAACGACTACTGCCCTTTGCATTTGCGGAGCTACTTCCAACAAACGTACATGAAGCACTTGCAGGTACGTAGTGTATTATATCACAATAATTTACAAAATAATATATGACTAACAATGTGTTTAATTTTTTTTTGAATATAAAAGGCATTGGAGCATTTTTCAGGGATCTGAGCACACGCACTCTTAAAGAAGAAGTTGTGGAACAGCTTCAGGAGAACATTCCCATCTTATTGTGCAACTTGGAGAAGATATTTCCTCCCGGATTTTTTGACGTCATGGAGCATCTAGCTGTCCACCTCCCATATGAGGCATTGCTTCGTGGACCTGTACATTACGGATGGATGTATCAGTATGAGCGAGCCATGAAATATTTGAAGGGAAAAGCAAAGAACCTCGCCAAAGTTGAAGGTTCTATAATTGCTGGAAGTTTGACGGAAGAAGTTTCTCACTTCACATCGTACTACTTTGCGTCAAAAGTACGTACCCGGAGAAGAGCTCCAAGAAGATATGATGATGGTGGTGTTGTGCCAACATATGCAGTTGCTGGTGTTCCAGACATCTTTAGCCAGATTGGGCGACTCGGTGGGAGTCTAAAGAGGTTTGGTGGTCGAGTGAACAAGACGCTCATAGTGCACACACCTATATTCTACTCAATTGCGAAGATCCATTGATGCGTTATTTTGAAAGGTAACATATATTGACACTTCGAAACACATATAAGTATAATTAATTGTATAATTGCGAGAGATTCATTCCTATAAAATGTGATTTTACAGCCTATTTGTTTCTCAAGTCGAAGAAACATTTCCTGGTATATCCACAAGTGACGTAGACAAAAGGAAAGATCAACACTTCATTAAGTGGTTGCGGAATCAGGTATTAACTCAAACTCTTTTTTCATACATTATCTGTATTTCATTAACATTCTCTTTATTTTTGCAGGTTGATTATGACGACGACGATGCAGATTATCCTAAGTGGTTACACGAAGTAATTCAATCTCCACTTGTAAAGGTCACCACATCACAGATGTATTTCACACGAGGCTATACTTTTCATACATATGACTATGGTAGACAGCGGGCGACCAGTAACTATGGAATGTGTGAAAGGGGAAACAGATTTCTACGGGATCTTGACGGAGATTATTGAAGTCGAATTTCCAGGGATACTGAAGCTGAAATGCGTCCTCTTCAAATGTGAATGGTTCGACCCCGTCGTCAACAGAGGTGTTCGGTCTAACAAATTCGGTGTAGTTGATGTCAACGGTGGACGAAGGTACAACAAATTCGAGCCTTTCATCTTAGCTTCACAAGCAGACCAAGTTAGCTTCCTTCCATACCCTCGGATGAGAGATTCAGGTATAAATTGGTTAGCAGTGATCAAAGTTACACCTCGAGGACGAATCATCAGTGGAGAAGAACCACCATTGCAAGAAGAACAGATAAATGAAGTCGAGGAACCTGAACAAGAAATTGATGACATCCTTCTCATTGATCCGCATAATCACGAGTACGAAGATCTTACCGATGATGCCACAGACGAAGCTGTTGAAGACGAGTTTAATGAAAATGATGATGTTTCTAGTGATGACGAGAATGTCGATGTATCCGATTGATGTATTTGTTTTATGAATAAGATGAGGGAGTTTGTTTTATGAATAAGATAATGTGGGGTTGTTTTATGAATAAGGTAATGTGGGGAGTTTGTTTTATGAATAAGCAAATGTGGGAATTGTGGTTTGGAATGGAAATAAAGATGGGGTTTGGAATATATGAAGTAGAAAATAAGGAATATGGGGTTCGGGTTTTGGGGTTTCGGATTCTAGGGATTTAAACATAACACTCGTTAATTCCACGTAAGCACAAATCGTCGTAAAGTCCTCGTAGGTCAACGAGGACTAACGACGAAATATAAAAATAAAGAACGCGGGACTCGTTAATTCCACGTAGGATGAAATCGTCGTAATACCAGTAGGATGAAATCGTCGTAAATACCACGTAGGATGAAATCGTCGTAAATACCACGTAGGGTGAAATCGTCGTAAATACCACGTAGGATGAATCGTCGTAATATCACGTAAGACAACGAGGAAATAACGACGAAACCTAAAATAAAGATGGGTTTGGAATATATGAAGTAAAATAAGAATGGGGGTTTGGTTTTGGGTTTCGGATTTCGGGTTTCGGGTTTCGGGTTTGGGGTTCTAGGGTTTTAACGTTAAATAACGGAAATTTGATGGGGTTTGGGTTTGGTAAAGAATATGGGTTTCGGGTTTGGGTTTCGGGTTTCGGGTTTGGGGTTTGGGTTTGGGGTTTTGGGTTTCGGTTTTGTTCGGTTTCGGTTTTCGGTTCGTTTCGGGTTTCGGGTTCTGGGATTTAACATAACACTCGTTAAAATATCGACGTTTGGGGAATATTGGTGTAAGGTATGGGGTTTCGGGTTTGGGGTTTGGTTTCGGGTTTTGGTTTCGGGTTCGGGTTTCGGTTCTAGGGATTTAACCATAACACTCGTTAAAATAACGACGAACTTAAAATAAAGATGGGTTTGGAATATATAAGTAGAAAATAAGGAATACGGGTTTCGGTTTGGGGTTTCGGGTTTCGGGTTTGGGGTTTGGTTTCGGGTTTAGGGTTTCAGTTTGGGGTTCTAGGGATTTAAACATAACACTCGTTAAAATAACGACGACTTAAAATAAAGATGGGGTTTGGAATAATGAATAGAAAATAAGGAATTGGGGTTTCGGATTGGGGTTTCGGGTTTCGGGTTTCGGGTTTTCGGTTTGGGTTTCGGGTTCGGGTTTAGGGTTTCGGGGTTTGTGTTTGGGGTTTGGGGTTTTGGTTTGGGGTTTCGGGTTTCGGGTTTGGGGTTTGGGTTTCGGGTTTAGGGTTTCGGATTCTAGGGATTTAACATTTCACTCGTTAATTCCACGTAAGCACAAATCGTCGTAAAGTCCTCGTAGATGAAATCGTCGTAAATACCACGTAGGATGAAATCGTCGTAAATACCACGTAAAGGATTTAAACAAAACACTCGTTATTCCACGTAAGCAGAAATCGTCGTAAAGACCACGTAAAAGATTTAAACATAAAACCCGTTAATTCCACGTAAGTACAAATCGTCGTAAATATCTCGTAGTGTAAAACAAAACTAGAAAAAAAAAGGAAATGAGAGAAATACCAGATTAACATGTGGCAAGACTTCCAGCAATTATAATACGTAAGTCTCGCCCACATGAATTCTAATATCTTCTCCTTTTCCTATTTTTTTCAAATATTTATAATTTGAATAGGATTTTGCTGAGGAATGTGATTTGAGATAGTTGTGATTTGGGAGTTTGTGTGTGGTTTGAGAATGAGAGTTGTGGTATATTTATAGGAAAGCAAGCCTCGTTAATTCCTCGTAGCTAAATCGTCGTTAATACCTCGTATAAAAAAACACACGGCCTTTGTGATTCCTCGCAATTTCCTCGTAAAAAAAAACACGGGCCTTTGTAACTGCTCGCTATTTCGTCGTAAACTTACGAGGAATTTGCGACGATATGTAATCTTATATATACACCCGAGCGCTCACTCTTTCTTTCCTCTCTACTTCCTCTCTACTTCCTCTCCATTTCGTAGCAATGGTAAGCCTCTCTGATTCCTCTCTAATTTGGTTAGTTTAGGATAGATTAGGTGGTTAGTATAGGGAATTTAGATAGGTTTGCGGATTTTATGTTATTTAGTGTTGATTAGGTGGATAATGTTGGGAAATATATTGTTGATGTTAATTTTAAAAATTTAATTTTTTTTCCCAGGTTCGAAAAGGAAGACTTACTGCCCATTACAGAGAGATCTTCGGTGAGCCGGGTAGTCGTTTAGACCCGGCCTCTTCTTCCGCTCCCGTTCTTCGGGTCAGGAGACTGTCCCCGAGACTCAGTACACTCAGAGAGTCTCTGGGTCTACTTCTTCTAGTGCACCATCGGCTCCTCATGTGCCTCCTCGATGGCTCATCCGACGATGCCTCCTCCTGTGCCTCCTCCGATGGCACCTCCGATGGCCGCCGATATTCATCCTGATTTGATGGTGCCTCCGAGTGCTCCTTACTCGCAGTACACTGTAGAGGACATTCTCAGTCTGCCAGGCAGAGAAGGTTTACCAGTCATCGACCCAGACCGACCGGACGGAACGTTGTGGTATGTTGCATTAATTCTTTTTTAATTCGTTTAAATTTCTTTTATAACATTAAAAATAATTTATATTTTAAATTTGTATTTTCCAGGTGGGGGTTGACGGATGTCTTGCATCGGACGTAACCGACACGATCAAGGGTTACTTCTCCATGCCACATCCAAACTGGAGTAAGACGCCTCACTACGTCAGAAAGACGTGGTTCAAAATTTACGCTGTAAGTTTCTATTAATTAATTATATATATTTTAATTTTTTCATGATTTATATATATATACTTTCTAAAAAACTAATTGTTAATTTATTTTTTCCAACAGCAAAAATATAATTGGGCCTTGGGGATCACTGAGAGGGTGAGGAAGAAGTTTAACGCGAAGGCGAAAGTTCGCTTGTTGGACACGGTCTCCAACTGGAAGGGTGACTGGATCGTGAAGGGGTATGAGCGTGGCAAACCCGCTGAGCTCACCACGGATGTGTGGGATGGCCTCATCCGTTATTGGCGCCTTCCTGATTCCATTAGAATCGCCCAGGCTTGCTCTAACTCCCGTACACGGTCGATGAGCACGGAACGGGCCGATGCTTCACACTACGGGCCAAAAACCCCACGCCGGTGTCCGTTTGGAAATGGTAATTAAATATTTTATTAAATAATTTTTTTAATACATATATTTTATTCTAACTTTCTTAAATGTTTTTTAGGCCAAAGAGACGGGACATCTCCCGTCTCTTATGGAACTTTACGAGAGGACCCACAAGAACAAGGCGGGCGTATTTGTAGATGGCAAGTCCGAGCAAATCTACAACGACGTAGTTGCTCGGGTTGAAGACCGCCAGACTCAGCTGACCCAGCAGTCTACCCGACGGATTACCCGTCACCTTATCCACACTTGAAGTGGATAAGATTTACGAGGAGGTAAATTTTCAAAAAATTAATTTTTTATTATTCATTTAATATAACTTTAATTTTTACTTACAATATTTATTTTTTGTTTTTAAGGTTGTCCCTAAAAAAAGGGACGGACGTTGGGTATTGGTTCCGTCAACGATGTTCCGAGAGCGACATCGTCTTATGGTCAGCGACGGGATGATGAAGTCACTGAGCTGCGTAGAGAGTCCGCTCAGCTGCGTAACGAGTTGACCGCGACAAAATCTCGTATGGGTGGAGTCGAGGGCTTCTTGGACGTTATTGCGGCCACAAATCCGGAATGGGAGTCCATGTTGAGGAACATGCGACAACAACATCCCATTCAAGGCGAGTCATCCGACGTACATAACGAGGCGGATGTTACGAGGAGGAGTGATGAATTCTACCGGGCGATGAACGACCCTTAGTTTTTTTTTTTTTGGTTGTGTATTATAAAATTCAAAACTTATTTATATATAAAATTTTTCATATTGATTTATTTTTATTTTAATTTTAATTTATTATTAAATTAAATAATTTTAATTATTTTTTAATTATATTTTTAAATTCTGTAAAATAATAAAAACGAAGTAAATTCGTAGCTAATGTACGACCTCTTTACGTGGAAACCTTACGAGGAAATGACGAGAAAGTAACGAGTATTTTACGAGGAAACATTTACGAGGAAATAACGAGGAAAAGATAAACGAGTATTTACGAGGAAATCCTTTCGTGGTTGTTACGTGTATTTTGCGAGGAAACACTTTCAAGGTATTTACGTGTAGATTACGAGGAACTCGTTTCGAGGTATTTACGAGGAATATAGCGACGTCCTTACGTGGAATATTGACGTGGTCTTTACGACGAAATCTCTACTTCGTCTTTACGACGAAATATATTCCTCGCTAAGTTACGACGAATTAGCGAGGAAATATGTGTTACGACAGATGATAACGAGCAAACGCGCTTCCTCCTCGCTAATTCGTCGTAAAGCCTCTTTTACGACGAACTAACGAGGAAAACCGCCCTCGTTAAGATTATGTTTTCTTTCTTGTAGTGCTTGTAAGTGTACAAAACATATCTGAATCCGAAGTGTTATTAACCGAACCCGAACGTGTAACCCGAAAAACCAAAAATCCAAAAAGATTCCGAAGAAACCGTCCAATGTTCCAAACTAATATACAATATAATTATATGAAACATGAATATATACTTCAAATATTCAATTTCATATTTATTTTGATATGATATCTAACAATAAGTATTTGAATTTAAATAACTACTTTAAATACTTAATTATATATACATAAGTATATTTTTCTTATGTTTTGCTTTTAAATTTTAGATTTTATTTCTAGTATATCCGAACCGATCCGATATAACCCGAATACGAATGATATATGGTTACTTTATTGGTTCTATGATGTGATACAAAACCGACCCGAACCCGATGTGTTATATCCGAACCCGACCCGTACTTGTAAATTTACTAGAATAGGACCTAGGAGGTGTTATAAAAAAACCGAAATCCGAAAAACCCGATCCGAACGCAAACGAATACCCGAACGTCCATGCCTAAATTCGTCCAAGATATGAAAGGTCTTCTTTTCTCTCGTGTTTATTTTCTTTTCTTCCGTAGACGTTTTTATATACATAAAGTTGAAATCTCATGAATCTTTTGTACAATCTTACTTAGGTTTTGAGTCGGGAGTGTTATAATTAGTGAATGGTACACATGTGTATCTCATCCACTAATTTTCCCAATTCAACAAATTTGTGTTACTTCATAACAAATATGATAATACACAAGCAGTTCAAATTTGCTTATGTCTTTTATAAAAAAAGTGGTGAACTACTATTATTTGTCTATACACATGTTTGATGAAGGGTTTCATCCACTTTTATTTATTAATTTGTCTTTAATTTTTTAGCATTAAAGTGAATCTTTAATTTTTTTTCTTATTAATTAACTAACATATGTAAATACCATTTACATTTATTTAAGATGTAAATTTTGTTTCACTTAAATAAAATTTTTTATTTGTATTTTACATTACACCCTCTGTTTCATTATAAGTGTCGTTTTAGGTTTCGGCACACGAATTAAAAAAACAATTAATTTTGTACATTTCCTATAAAAAACACTATTACATATACACCTAACCATATTTCAACCAATAGAAAAATAAATTTTGCATAAAATTAATAAAATTTTCCATTGAAAATCGAAAAGGACACTTATTTTGTAACGAATTTTTTTTTCTAAAACGACACTTAATATGAAACGGAGGGAGTATATGTTATATATATATATATATTATATATTCTTATTTGATATTATACTTTATTTTTAAAATGTGTTATTTTATTTTCTGGGATTTTTTTGAATATCTAAAAATTATTCATGTTTAATTAATTTTAAAGCTCAAGACAATTTTACTACTTTATAAAAACACATTTCTAAATCATTCAAAATAAGATACATATAATTTAACGCTTAAAACAATTATATGTGTATTAAAATATTTTTTTTCTGTTATATTTTGAATAAAAAATTTAGATTTATCGCATTTTATAAATTAATTTTGTAAAATAACTACTCTAGTTTAATATATATCCACAACATCAACGTCTTGATATCGGAAAAACTAGTTTTAAATTTATAAATGTTTTACTTTATATCATAATTTTTAATGGTTATCTGGAAAAATTTTATAATTAAAAAGGATAATATTAATATCCAGCACAAAGTGTTACAACAAAAAATAATATGGATCATGCAAATTAGATTGAAATTATATGAATTTTATTTTATTTTTCAAAAGGATATGAATCCTTTTATTATATTGTGAATCTTAAATTTAATATCAGAAGGAACCAACCAAACTTATATTCGATGTTGTTGTTAGGCATACTAAAATAATACAAATGAACAAAAGCACATGGGAACGAGTCTAGTGATAGCATTTATCATGCCTGACAAACATTTCACCAAATGGTTGTAACTTGTAAAGTGCCAAAGAAGGAGAGGTTATTTGAAACCTTAATCTTTGAATATTTATTTTTAATAAAATAATGTTTATCTATTACAAATAACTAAATATTTGTTTATATCATCATCAAAAGAAGTCTCTGTGGATAACATACAGAAGCAACTTGTATCAATGTCCGTAGGAAACAAAGAACTTTCAAAGGATGAAGAGATGGGGGGGGGGGGGGGGACAGAGATCCCATGGAGTGCGGTGAATAGGAATATGACAAAAAGTCTCTTTGCTCCAAACCGCGTCCTATTTAATTTTTCTCCGACTTTTGCTTCAAAGTTCTAACTCTTTTTTTTTTTTTTTTTGAACAAATAGTTCTAACTCTTTCTTTCTTTTCTAATATGTAATATACACATTTGAATCCGAGTGACACAAATCACTTAACTCTATGTGCTTGTTAGTCTTGGATTCTAATTCAATGATTAGAGCTTATAATCTAAAACCATTTGTAATGTTACTATTGTATTAGACTCACTTTTGATTTCAGTTGCGTGTGTGTGAAAGTTATAAAAACAAAACAATGTTTTAATGCTGTCTTGGTTTTGGAAAGGGGAGGCGACAACAGATTCCGCTGAAGAAAATATACGATGAATTTCTGTGAGATTTCTTCTTCATAATACACAAAAAGGCAAACAAACTTGATATAATATACCATAATATGTAAATATTTCCAAATTTCGAAATGATAATTTGGAAAATTTGTCAACATAGATTAGATTCGCTTCTACCAAGAACATAAGAATGCATAGATAACACCAAAAGATACTGCATGTGTGTATGCAAGCTGAGGAACAACATCTCTAAAACCTCCAAAGTCCATGTTGAATAAATTTCATCCATTATTATAAAATAAGAAAAAATAATATATATGACTATATATGTTTCTATATGTTTAGAATTACATTTGTTATATACGATATTAAATTTATGTGACCTTTTGTTGTGGATTCAATGGACCCTCCATATTTGCATGTGCCTGAGTGTGGAATGGGACGAGAGAATGGCGGTCTTTGACATGGACGTCGCCTAATTATTTTAATTTCATCAATGAACTTTAACTATTTATATAATTAAATTTTTTTGTTATCGAGATACATACTTAGGCCAGGGTACTTAAGAATTTTTTTTTTTTTTCAAAAAAAAAAAATTAAAAAATAAACCAATCGCGGGCCGCCACGTGTCGGTGTAACCCGCAAACAGTGCAAAAACTATACCGATCCTTATTTGGTGATTTTGGAGATTGGTTTTTAAATTTTTGTGGGATCCACGCGTCAGTGGAATCCACATTTTATCAAAAACCTCTTTACAAAACTTGGGATGTTTATGCTCTTAGTTAAAACTTGAGAAATCACCTGAATAACTTTATGTCCATATAAACAACGAAAGATGGTTATTAATTTTCTTTCTTGCAAATAAAATAAATACTAATTACATTTTGTCGTTCTAACTTAAAAATAATTTATGTTTATTTTTTAACACAAATAATTTATATTTATAAGTCATGTTATTCAATCCAGTACATGTACAAGTTTATACTCATCCAAAAAACTGTGATATGAAAGTTTCATACATTTTTAACAAGTTGTTAAATACTAAGTCACTAACAATATAATTCCTAAATTGTTACCGTCGTTATAAGTTTGTTAGAATTCATACACCACTAGATGATAATCCACGCGCATACGCAAAGAGAACTTTTTATACTAATGTTTGTTTTATTAAATAGTTTTAACATTTTGTAACACTACAATTTTTATCAATTTGTAAAATGACGAATACAAATGTTAGTCTCTTAAATGTATCATCGTTGTTGAAAATTTAACGTATTACATCTTTTTTTTTTTTTTAAGAATTCATATACACAAAAGAAAATTAAGTTTTGCGGCCGACACAAATTATAAAAACTAGATAGGCAACATCGATTGTAAAATGACTAAAAGAGATTAGGTTTTCTGCTCTCTATTTGTTTACTATTGAATCTCCATAAGTGATTTCATTTTCTACTTGGGATGGCAATCATGGATCTGGACCGCGGGCCTGGCCCATAAAGGACTGTCGCGGAACGGTATTGGGACAAGGTTTTCTAGGCCCATAAATTTGCGAAACACGCGGGACGGGTCTTTGCGGAACTGGGCCTTTTGCGGGATAGGCCGAAACGGGTCATGCGAGATTATATGGACCCACATTTTTTTTCTTCATTTCTTATTTTGCCTGAAAAAAACGAGAAAGAGAATGAGAAGAAAGCGATTCTTATGAATTTTCCCCCATAAAACATAAGGAGTTTCGGCGATGATGATTCGAGCTCCAATGATGATGATTCGAGCTCCGACGATGACGACTCCAGCTCCAGCCATGACGATTCGAGCTCTGGTGGTGTTTTGATTTGGTTTTCTCTTTTTATGACACACATGTATGAATTGCTTTATTACAATGTGATATTTCTTGTTTAAATTGATTGACTTTGTTTTCAGTACTGTGAAGTGGTGTTTTTCTTAAATTAAATTTGGTTACAATGGTGTTGTTTAGAAGAAAAGTTGGTTGTATATCACGTCCCTTGTATAATTTGGCAAAGTGATTCACGATTTTTTTTTGCAATCCAAATAATTAAAAAGAGAGATGGTTTGATGAAGACATACAACACTTGAGCCAAATTATTACAAAGACAACAACTCAATCAAATTCAAACTTAACAAAAGCTTATGTTGATAACAAGAAAATGCTTTTAACTCAAGAACGCAAGCACAAACGGAGCTTTGTGGCATTGATTTTGATAAGGCTTTAGTGAAGCTTAATGAGCTCTTTTCAACTCTCTTACACAACTCTTATACTTGAACATTCATGAAATAATCTGTAGCAAGCGGTTTGATAAAGAGGCGTCCCGCGGGACGGCCTATATATTATGCGGTACGGTTTTGAGCCGACATTTTGAAGACCGCAGCCCGCGTGGGACATGCCCGCTGTGACCCGCTCGACGACTAAAACCGCCGCGGTACGGGACATAACGGGATGGACAAACCTGTTTATCTCTATTTTCTACCTCTATAATGTTGTGCTTGCGTTCTCGTTTATGTTTCACTGATATGAGTTTTGTTTTTTTTTTAACATCTTTTGTGAATTCAGTGAACTACATAAGTGTCAATTTAACAAAATTGACATATGTAAAAATTAGTTACACTCCAGATACATACTCAAGAATCAAAATTTTGAAGAAAATCACTGGCAAACTCTATTTATAAGTTAATGTTCAAATCTAATATATCAAACTGTTATAGAATATAAGTACATACTCAAAATATTAATGTAAGTCTAGTATATATTTACCAGTTCGGTTTAAATTCTTTCCTTATATAAAATAAGTTGATCCATAATATATGTTTATATGGACCAACTTATTTTTTAAGGATTGTAAGAATTATTCTAGTGATGACACTGGCTACGAAACACGTTATAATGCTTTATGATTAATATAGGGGATTGCTAAACTCTAACCCATTCATTTTTTTTTTTATGCAACCCGTTCATTTTTTTTTTGTTACCGGAGGCTAAATCACATAAGAAAAATAAGAGATAAGAGTATATTTGTGAGATCAAATAAATTTGAGATCTGTTTAAAATAGATGTATTGTTACCAAAGTCTTGGTGGTTTAATAGTAACACAAGAGAATATATATTTTTGTGTTCCAGGTAACTTTGATAGAAAGAGTAATTTTTGAATAAAATATTTAAAAACTGATTTCTGATCTAGAAGAATTATGAGTATAAGATCGGGAACTTTGACAAAAATAATAGATGTATTGATGGAGAAATTAAACTATTAAAACTTTAGCAAAAAAAAAAAAAACTATTAAGAAGTGTTTTAAAATCAGTTCCTGAAAATACATACATTGAAAAGTCCTTTATGTGCGTGGCTATTTACAGTTGAATAATTGTAAATACAAAATGCTTATTGTATATATACTGATTTGGGGTAAAATATGGTTTACAGCTGAATGCAGAAAGGACATGAAAACCCATTTTCATCACCCATGTTTATATATACGTAGTGGCTCCCACGCCACGCGTTTACTATCTAGACCCCACTTTATTTATTCATAATACTCCTCTGAATTTCCCATAACTTTGTACGTAGTCCCAAACAACTGATTCGTGTATGTTCTCGACTCTCTTTTCTCTCCAATGTCGACGAAACTAAATTAAGATGTGTGATATGATCCACCAAACATATGATGACCCTCTATTCTACAAAAACAAAAATTCAGACAACACAACCTAGAAGGATAACCACACTACTCACACGTGCCAAAACAGTGGCAAAGAGACAAAATGAGCAATTCAAACAGTCTTTGGAGCTACCCACTCCCACATGATTTTGATTTATTATCTGATCGACCTATAGTTATCTAGGGCAGTAGAATATAAGAACATATCAAAGGGGGCAATATGAAAATCTTATAACAACTATATTTTCAGAAAATCAAGGGTGGCCTGCCCCTCCCAAACGTATCTACATCACATCATCCACTGCCTAATATAATTAAATTTAAGATAATGAATGCAAACATTGATTAAAGACGTATATTGGCCATCTCCTAATTGGAAAAGTCGATCATGTAACTTACTGATACGTTGCCTCTAGAGAGAGTTTTTTTTTTTTTCCTTTTTCTTACGGACATGATTAATTATTAGGGTTTAAATTGATTAATTATTAATAAAAGCTAATGACCTTCTAGTGATTTTTTCTTGTAGTCATAATTGCTGTCTAAGATTCTTCCATCAAGTTGTTACTGGATTGACCCCAATAATGTTGGCACTTGTTATTTCGATGGATCCATTCTAACAGCACACTTTTTGACTAACATATTCTTCTAGTATCACTTATTCTAGTTACTAATGACTCGAAAAGGATATAATGTCTGAATTGGAAAATAATTTTTAAATACTTGCGACCGAATATAAATTACAAGATTTATTTATTTCAATTGATAAACCAATTATGTTTTACGAAACTTATAGAACAGAAGAGAAATATCAACCAGAGCGTGGTGGACTAGTGGTCTCGAGGTAGTTACAACATCGATACGGACCCGAGTTCGAATATCCCCTGTGGCCACGGAATGCTTTACGCCCTCCCCAAGTTTAAAGTTATCGCGGCGTTGATGCCGGATCCTTGGGTAATGGGTATTAGTGCCGGCTGGTTCCGGGCCAGGGGGATTAGACGGTTGGCAATCAGAAACCAGGTGCGGATTACGGGCTTTCGGGCAATCGGAAACCACTTGCGGATTACGGATCGCCGATTGAACCTCCTGTTAAAAAAAAAAAAAAAAAAAAAAGAGAAATATCGACCAAAATACATCTCCTATATATAAGAATCCACAGACGAATATAAATTACAAGATTTATTTATTTCAATTGATAAACCAATTATGTTTTACGAAACTTATAGAACAGAAGAGAAATATCGACCAAAAATACATCTCCTATATATAAGAATCCACAGACGAACTGGTTATATTATAGAGTGTGTCATTTCCTACAAAACTATCATATAATAATAACAATAAAATCGATACATCCTATATAATGCATAACATTAATTGTTATCATTATCTTTTTTACTCTTCGACTATCATCTGGTAAACTACACTCAGAAATCATGGGTATGATCAGAAAACATTAATAATGTTTGTTTCAATAATGACCTAAAATAAACAAAAATATATAAAATACATAATAGTCGAAGATGATTTTAGTGTTTGATTGAGTCATTATCGAAAACATGGGTGAAGAATGGTGATGAAAGAGTCCCGCTATAGTAATCAAACTTTATTTTTTGCTTCCATTTATTATTGCTATTATTAATTAGCTGAGAAAAATCTAGAAAATATTGGCAGTATCTATGATGTACAGACATGTTGTGATGACCAAACCCATGTGAAAATGTGATGTGGGTTTGAAGTTTTACCGCAGCCAAAATTTCTTGCATCCAGCTTGTTCACAATTGGGAAATAAAAGAAATGGATACTTATTAGTTATCACATAACATACATATTGTCATAAAATACATATTGTTAGGAGATCTCTGGCGATTACAATATCACTTAAAGAGAGCATGATTATTTGAGAGTTCTTAGGGTAATGTTTTTAGCGGAATATAAAAACTCGTCTCTTTACTTTTAACTAAAAAAATTAAGAACCGGTTCTTAAATAAGAACCCGTCTCTTTACTTTTAACTAAAAAAGCTAAAAACCGGCTCTTAAATAAGATATTTACGAGCCGGTTCTTAGCTTTTTGAGTTAAAATTTAAGAGATGAATATTTAAGAGCAGGTTCTTAGCTTTTTTAGTTAAAATTTAAGAGATGGATTCTTATATTCCGGTAAAAACTTCACCCTAAGAGCATGATTATCGGTAAAAAACGTTTTTGGGGTTCTTAAATTTATTTTTGTTTTCTGATTTAATTTTTTTTTTATGTTTTTTAACCGATCGCGGACCGCCACATGTCTGTGGTGCCCGTAAACAGTACAACAAACCCCTATGAAACGTTTCTTATTTGGCGACATTGAAACACACAGTTTTTGCAAAAAGGTGGTGGGGTCCACGCGTAAGAACTCTTCTCCCACCACCGATAATCATGCTCTAAAAATCTCCCAATAATCATGCTCTTAGATATGCTATATGTAGGAGTGTATGACAGTTAAGAATTTTATAGCTATTAATATATTTTTCTAAGCTAAAGTAGTATTCACTCATTTTTTTTTTTTTTTTTATAACCGAGTGTCCTGGCCCCACCGTGGTGGTCCAGACTAGAGACCGAACCCTTAGCGGCGCGGACGCACACCCGAGGGTGGTCATGGCCAGGCAGCGGTCTTCGGTCTCTGGCGCCAGAGCAAGTCCGCATGTAAATTCCCTAGTGGCCAGTGCGATCGAACCCGGGGGCCGTACAGTAGTATTCACTCATAACCTAGGATTTATGTTTGACCAAAAAAAACCTAGGATTTATATGTCACACTATAGAAGTAAGAACTAAAGATATAACTGAAATCCGTTTTATAAGAAAACTATTGAATATGTATATATATATATATATATATATATATTAAAAGTTTTGATAAATTTCGTTTTGCATAGGTCTTATTCTCTTTCAAATGAAAGTACAATGATATATACTTTCCAAAAACATGGTTTAAAACTATTTATTTCCCTACACACAGTTTAGCTAGCATATACAGTTTATAAGTTTTAATATTCACTAACTCTACAATATGTGAGAGTAATAGATAATCCATTTGCCCATGTCGCGGCAATTACAAATACAACAAATGAGTTTCAATTAAGAATACAAATAGTCTCTTTCTCTCACTCCGCTGATGTCTCTCATCAACAAAAATCAATGAGATTTTCTGGATCGTATTGGTAATGGTGTGGGTCCCGTTTAGGACCAAATTGATTGCCAGTTAATTTAGCAAATAAATTAATTACACAACAAAAGCATCTCTCAAACTCTCCTTTTGTGTCTCATGAAGCCAACAGTACTTAAAGCCACCCTTCACTCTTCCAACAACACCTTTCATCACTTTCCTCTTTTACATTTTCCCACAAACACTTTGATTGATAAACACACTAGAACATACCCGACCCCTAATATTCTGATGGCACGACCACAACAACGGTTCCGAGGCGTGAGACAGAGACACTGGGGCTCTTGGGTCTCCGAGATTCGCCACCCTCTCTTGTAAGTCTTTCTCAAATTTACCAAACTACCCTTGCTTTCTTTCTTTCTTGAAAGTTAATCAAGAAGTTCTTGACCTAGTTGGCTAATTCGTTTTTTTTTTCTTTTATTGCCTCAGGAAAACGAGAATCTGGCTCGGGACTTTTGAGACGGCGGAGGATGCGGCAAGGGCCTACGACGAGGCGGCGAGGCTAATGTGTGGCCCGAGAGCTCGTACTAATTTTCCTTACAACCCAAACGCCGTTCCTTCTTCCTCTTCCAAGCTCCTCTCCGCCACTCTCACCGCTAAACTCCACAAATGCTACATGGCTTCTCTTCAGCTGACCAAACAGACGCAAACTCAGTCTCAGGCGCAAGCTCAGAACCCGAGACTTCGGTCGCTTTCCTTACCGGACACTGACAGCGTCATGAATATGACGGCCAACGGTATTAATTATAACAGGGGAGGAGTAACGGAGACGATGAAGGAGATCAAATGGGAAGATGGAAACGCGAATCTGCAACAGAACTTCAGGCCATTAGAGGAAGATCACATTGAGCAAATGATAGAGGAGCTGCGTCATTATGGTTCCATTGAGTTTTGCTCTGTTTTACCTACTCAGTCGATGTGAGAAACGGTCCTGTCATTTTAGCAGTAATTCTTTTTTTATTTGAAGTTTAATCTTATTTTTCCTTCAACATGACGGCGTCGTGGAGTAGTAGAAGAGAAAAAGGCTAATTTCTAGACATTTGATCTGAATTGGCCTCTTTGAAACACTCATTCTAAGAGCAATCGATCATATGCTATGTAATGTATATTATTTTTATTATATGAAAAAAAACGTTATCTAATATCTTAATTTGCATCATTTCTCCATGCAAACCAGTACTCATGTGTTTGTGTTTCGTGTGTGAATAAGTGGGGATTTTATGTAGTGAAAAGATACAACATTGGGAAGGAAGATATCAAAAGAAGATAGAGAGATGAGATTTTGTTTAGGGTCTGGAAATTTTGTAGTTAGCTTTTTGGTTTTTGTTCCATGCATGTTCTCATTTTTCAACGGTGGACCTTAATTTCTTTCCTTTTAAAATTTTATTTCACCATCTCTTTTGTTTCTCTTTTCAATTTGGGATTGCTGCTAACTGCTAAGTAGAAAGTGTACCTACCTATAGCATAACAGGACAATCAAATTCTAACTTTTAAAATAAATGTTTTTTCTAACTTCACTGATCTGTAATATAGGGTTTTATTGTTTTATCAACGTTTTGAAATAATATTGGCTTTGATTGATGACATAAATTAGAGTTGATTAAGTTTGAATAAGAGCATAATTCAAAAATGTTATCAATCATGAAATCATTAATTAATTTTAATTTTTTGAGTTAATGTTTGTGTTAATATGTTTTTTACACAAAGAAGATTGTTTTCCTTGCTGATTTAAAATGTGTACAACGGCAATCACTGTGTAAACAACGTTTTACGGATACTTGCAAATAAACCAATCACGCCCCGCCCTGAAACAACTAGTAACCACGCTACTAATTTCTTCTTTACAATAAGTTAATAACAACTGCATCAGTAATCATCAAGTACTACGTACGCAGTATTAGACACAAAGCGTCCCACATCCGATCAGATGTTGGAAGGAATCCTTCGTAATATATAAGATAAATGGACCACTCCACTTATCACCAATTGGTTTTAGGTTGGAAGTCTATCTACCTTAACATGGTATCAGAGCCCGATCCACACAATCTAACCCGATCCACGTCAATCTGGTCCAAAGTTAGCCCATCGATCATGGTCCGAGCATTCCGAGATTGACGCTCAAAAAACCATCATCTCGAGGGAGCGTATTAGACACAAAGTGTCTCACATCGGATGTTGGAAGGAATCCTTAGTAATATATAGAATAGATGGACCACTCTAGATATCACTCATGAGAGTTTTCTTGCCATATTTTGGATGCTGCGGACGTAAAAAACAAGCTTATAATTTGGTGATAAAATTAACCTTACAAAATGTATGTTTTTAATTATATCTGAGGAAACCGATGGAAGATCTTTTATATATAAAACATGATCTTTGACTATGCGATAAAAGCCTCTATTTACAAGGTGACAATGGATAGAAAAACTGTAAAATAATATAATGTAATTATAACATATAATCTCACATAACTGCAACAAGGGGAACCAAGGAAATTCTAAGTTTTTAAACTACTTCATTGATATGCCTAATCCATTACAAAAAGATAAAACAGAACATTTTTATTTTGAACAACAATTACTTCATTGTTGTAGCCACTCGGCTTGAACAAGGAAATTAAGTTATATTAAGATCTAGTAAGATATACAATTTAACTTAAGAGTTCTGTAGGCGACTAGGCGTGCATACGATTTTCGATTTCTTTGGTAGCAATATTGACTACGTGACAATATAGTAGTCAGCCACTATAATATTTGTTGAGATCCACAACCAGTTATATGGGACAAACTTTGTCAAACAATAGAAATAGATTAGAATCTCAACGTGATAATATTTTTTGGATCGAGGTCTTTATCGAATGGAACTTATAATGATTATTCTACGTACCTGTTTGTAAATTGATTTTGTTTTCCCCATACTTTTTCAAAAAAGTAAATAAATAAAGAAGGGGAATTATAAAAGTGCAGTTTTATTCTAATTATTTTGTTTTCTTAAAGCATTTTGAAGCAGCAAAGGTGAGATTTAAAATAATGGGCATGCTTGTGAATTCATCATCATTACTTCTTTGAACTTTCTGTGACCCTTTTTTTCCTTTTAGGAAGGTCCTTTTCTATTGCCCCAATAAAATTTTCACTGAACTCACCAAATAGAGGATAAATAGGTAGAGGTATATAGATTCAGATTCATATGAAAACGTATCTTGTCCATTCCTGTATATAATATTTAGTTATATGTTTATCCCCTGGGCCCTGTTAGTGCATGAAAATGTTATATTGTTCACTCAAATTAATCAAAAGTATTGCACATTTACGTATTATTTTTGTTATTGAACTTATTCTAAACATCGTTAGTTAAACGTGGTGTGCATTAATCTTACTGACATTTGATAGGAACAAGAGCGAGAGATTGTTGAGTTTGGACACGTTTAGTTAATTACATGATTCTGCTAAACATACGTACTGAAAACAAATCTTTGGACAAAACAGACAATTCACCTTTATATCAAACGCTAACCTGGGCATTCAAAGATAGATCATTGCCATGATCAAGCTTTATTAGTAAACGAAATCAAACAAGCTTATCTTTGTGGTTCTTCTACCATATTACTCCCTCTGTTTTTAAAAGATGCATATTCTAGACTTTTCACATATATTAAGAAAACTCATTCAATATGCATTGTTTTTTTGTGAATAACAATTTTTCATAACTTTTAGCCAATAGAAATTCAATAAACACCATTAATTTTTTTGAAACTTACAAGTTTTCATAAACTCATACATTGAAAAAGTAAAAAATGTATCTTTTTGAAACAAATTTTTTTTCCAGAACATACATCTTTTAGGAACGGAGGGAGTACTATTTATGGATTTACAACTGAAATCAATTGAACATTAATAGTATAGGTATGTAGTTCAGTTAACGACTTCCTAGATTAGGTATAAAAGATATGGTAATCTTCATATGCGCATGTAAGAGAATAGTGCGAGAAAGACATCTCCCAATAATCATGTTTGAAAAAATTTAAGGAAATTCATAGTAAGGATTTACGACTAGGCAATGTGGTATAGTGGTTTACAACATTGATACTGCAGTTTTATCATATAATCTGGATTAGTATAATATTATGGGTGTATGAGTTATAGATGATAAACAATCTCAGACCGATAAAAGACGTTCAACTAAAGTCTGTTATTGAAAACAAATCTCTGTAAATTTGTAAATTGCTAAAGATTACATCATTAAGGTCAACTAATTAGGTCTCTAAGATTGCATCTATTTCTGCCACACACATTTTGTTAGTATTTTAAATTACATGAAATCATTTACAGTTGTTGACCGCATATTTGGCGGCTTTATTACCACACAAAATCACTTTAAGTCAATTATTCTAACTATAAAGGCCAGCAATATTTCGATGAATGTAGTAAATCTTTCATAGCTGTTATATCATCTTTTATTTCAAGTTAGACTTTGCTTTGATTTGAAACTCCGCTTAAAATTATTACTTACATGTAGAAAAAATCTTTAAAACTGCTACGTATGAGTTAGAATGTATGGCGGATTTATTTGAGTTAGAATCAGCCATGACGAATAAAGGTGAGAAAGTGTTTATATGACATCCAAACGAACAAACTTATGGAAAATCAAAATTATGGTTTAATCGGGAACACAGAATTTTAGTAGGCACTAGGCACCTAATCATAATTCAGAATCTGAAATATGATTTATATAAGGGACATCTACAAGAGACAAGACATACCAATGACCTATTTTCATCTCGACGGTCTTTTTAATCAAGTAATGATTGACAGTAAGTTTAACTTTTATTGGTAAGTAACTAATTTTACTCAAGGGCATCTAACACTATTTTTCCCTCTTTACACTAATCCTGTTATAGAGTTAAATTTACTCCAATAATTTACTATATAATAGAGTTACTCTATAATATAGTGAAATTTAGAAGAATGCTGTTTTTTTACTGCAAATATATAGTAACAAAACAACATTCCTCTATATTTTACTCTATTATAATGTAACTCTATTATAGAGTGAACCATTGGAACAATTCTACTAGCTTTATAATAGACTTATTCTATTTTAGTGTAAAATATAAATAAAATAATAGTGTTTCATTGGAGATTTTGTGTCAATGTATACAAAAAAAGTGTGACACCAAGTACAAGATATACACATGATAATGCGTTCATGTATACATCTCACAAATTTATAAATATATATGTATACAGAAAAATAAGGAGGAAAGTGGTCAAAGGCAATAATGGAAAAGAGAATGATGTGTTGAGCAATGTAGATTCTCATGTGAATTGTTGGTTCCAGAAACGCCAAAGCATGGCCTTATATATGGTGAAACTCTTTTCATGTTTTTGCTAACATCCAATTCCTTTTTTTATTTGTGCGCATTTCCGGTTAGTCTATTTTTCATTACGATAGATACCTTAAAATATTTTTTTTTGATTTGGCTATCTCTTGTTATCAAAGTATATAAACAAGAAAAGTATGAAACAGAAGTGAGAGTCCCAAAATACAATCAGAAGAATGTACACTAGAAAATTTGTTCCATCTCGATTTGATTACACATATAGGATAATAGGATATTTATATAATTTCAGAAATATATGTATATATAATATCATATATAATATTATATAATGCCCATCCCGAACTGTTTATTTAAAATAAATAAATATGCTAAAGCACATACGTGAACCATTTCCATAATTGACATTTGTATAAGATGCATGTGTGTGTTAAATACCACATGTGCGTTACCTCTTTCTTATCAATCAATTTTGATGAGCCCAAATATACTCCATTATACGGTTCATATTTTAAATGGAAACATGACATGTTCTTCTGCCTACAATCTTTTAACTCGAATGTTTGTCATGACGTATTTATTTTGGGAAATATACCACGATACTATAATGTAAGTGTGCATCAATCTAAAACTAGACTTATTTGATGGTTGATTTGAGGAAATATAGAAAGTAATTAAATTTATGTAAACTCCTTTTTTAACTTATTTCTTACTCTACTTCTTTTGATTGGGAGTTTAATGAGTTTGTGGTATCCTAAAAACACGGCTCTCTAATGTCCCTGAAATTTGGAAGTGTATCTACTGCTGTGGCATCAATACCAGACACCCTAACTTGACTTATCCTGCAAGATTACATACAATTTAAACGATATCGTCTCGTCTTTTTTCCTTGCAACAAATACTAGAGAGAAAATACGAAAGATGACAGTTTCTTGGGTAAAAAAGATGACAGTTGTTGAGCTCTATGTTTGTGACGGACCAGATGCACTCCTGGGCCAGATGCTCCACTAGAGTCAGATCGGATGTCCGTGCTGAAGACCAGATGCTCTACTAGAGCCAGACCGGATGTTTGTGCTGGAGGCCAGATGCTCAACTAAAGCAAATGTCCGTCACCAGATGTCCAATCCCTCGCTTAGTATGATATTGTCCGCTTTGGACCTAAGTCCTCACGGATTCGTTTTTGGGTCGTTACTCCCAAAAGGCCTCATACTAAGTGGAATTGGACCAGCTATATATATTAAACTTTATTTTGTCTAATATCCGATGTGGGATTTGGATTGCCTCTTTATTTATTCTGACACTCTACACAGCGTAAAGGGTACAACTGTTTCGACATGTAAGAGAAGAAGTCGCCAACTATGTCGAGTTCATCAAGGAATCTGCTTCATTCATTGGAGAACCCAATTAACTTAAACCAGAAGTTGCTGAAACTGTGTTGAAAAGTGTGATATGTCAGACTAGATTTGGGATAAATCTTAAATGAGGCAAACTTGAAAACACTTATGACCAAGTCATTGTACAAAACATTTCAGGTGTTGGGGTGTTTTGCTGCAGCGGATTACTTTCCCGGTTATTGTCAAAATCATCTAAAGGATCATGGGTTGCATAGCAAATATGAGATGTTTATAAGGCTATAAATTCTTTTTCAATCAAGCTATAAAAGCATCAGATAGAAGATGAGTGTATAAAGGATGATACGTTGACTTGCTCTTCAAGATAGAAAAGAGAGAGACTGGACTTCGAGAGTATCAACTCAGTCATCACCCACCCAAAGAATTCTTATGATACGTAACGAAAAACTACCCAACGATATCTCAAGAAACATGGATCCATATCACAGAAGACGATATAACACGACTAGAGTATCTCAAAATGGTGGTTAAAATGATTAGGATAACACAGCTTCTGCCATTTTTAGTTTCAAGAGAGGCTTCAAAAGATGTAAAAATCCGTAGGCTATGACATTCCAAAAAACATGGATCTAGGCCCGCGGGTCCGGGGAATTCGGTTCGACCAAAATCTCATCAAATTGAATTAAAAATTTGGTTAAGTATTCAGTTAGTTCAGTTTAATTTTTTTTTTATATTGAAACTAACCAAATTTTTTTGGTTTCTATTATATTTTGGTAAAAATTGGTTAAGTTCGGTTGATTTGGTTGCAAATTTTGGTGAATTCAATCAGTTCAGTTCGAAATTTGGTTAACAGTTTTTTTTTTTTTACATCCAAACTAACCGATTACCGAACTGAAAACTGAACTAAACACAAATTTCAGTTCGGTTCAAAACCGCAGACCTATATGTATCCATGTCAATATTTGGGCTGTTCATATGAATCCAAGCGTCTGGAAATGGAAGCATTGGGAAGCAATGGAGGTAAAAGAAGTTGATCCTTGAAGAATCACATGGACTTATCCGTCCTAAGAAAGTTGGATTTCAGTGTATCCCCAGTCCTTACAAAGTGGACTTAACTTCTCTTCTTCACTTCATAATTGTAAGTAATGTAATGATCTTATACCATTACCATCAATAAAATGCTTGTTCACGTACACACAACTTCTTGAAACCATTACAACCCGAATCAAATTACGAAACAAAAAAAAAAGAAAGAGTAAGAGATTTTACTAGGCGAATCTAAACCTAAGCACTCACAGGTGGTGATGGAGGAAGACATTGTCTTCTCCTTTCCCCTCCTCCTCTTCTGCTCCTGTTCAAAGACCCCGACGAAGATAGCGAGGGACCAGGTGGAAATCTACTCGACCTGCTCCCAAGCTTCTTCTCTTCTGCTTCCGGAACCTTCTCCTCTTTCGATCTAACCTGCCTCACCTTCGTCTCGTTCAGCTCCGCAGGCAAAACACAGTTGCAGAACAAACCTAAAACCAAATACACAAAACATAAAAAGTCATGACCTTTTTTACTAAAACAGAGTCTCAAAACAGAGTAAACCATGTTCTGTCTTTTTTTTTTTTTGTAAGCTTCTAACCAAAGCGAGCAAGACGGTTAACCCAACTAGGGATGGATCTCCTTGTCAGCTGAACACAAACGTCGTTGCAAAAGTGATTACAGTTCTTTGTAATGAGATGGTAGTGTTTTCCCCGCTGTACTCTTCAGAGAGCTTCTCCATAAAGGCGCGGACTTTCTCAGGATCCAAATCTGTTCTTCCGATCAAAATAGACTTCCTGAATGTGAACCCTGGACACTGCTTCGGTTCAACCTCGAAGATCCCTGTTGTGGAATGCTCGTGAGCTCCGAAACCGTACTCAACCCCATGAACTACATTTTTCAGACAGAACATATCTAATGAGTTTATCCAAGTCATATAAAAACAGAACATAGGTCAAAAAAAGTTTCCAAATTTGGAATCTAATGACACCGGTCAACTTCAATTACACAACAAACAAACATTAAACTCAAAGTTTCTTACTTCAATCCCAAAGATTCATAAAGTTGTGAACTTGAAACAAAACCCATCAATAAATTTGAGAGAGAGAGGAGATACCTTCAACACCAGAGTGGTAGACTCCAAGTCCTAACCAGTAAGCGTAGCCATTGATGGGTGTGAGATCGTATACATTCAGATAAACCGGAACCGAACCGGCTTTCTTCTTCCCGGCCGGCCACCACCACCATTCTACACAACATCTTTCCTCTTTTAGCCGGACAATCTTTAAGATTCGTAAAGAGCTTAAAGAA
The DNA here is from genome assembly GCF_020379485.1 of Brassica napus. Classification (NCBI taxonomy): domain Eukaryota; kingdom Viridiplantae; phylum Streptophyta; class Magnoliopsida; order Brassicales; family Brassicaceae; genus Brassica; species Brassica napus. The sequence continues at coordinate 16,519 of NW_026015375.1, read as the reverse complement.
AGAAAGAAAGAATCTAGTTCTCTGTGGGATTATTCTGCTTCTTTTGTGGTCAATCTGAGAGAGAAGCTTCTGTTCATGTTTCCTTCCTTTCTTAAAAGCTACATTCTCTTTTCTGTTTCTGTCACCCTTTAGTTTGCGGCACATATTGTTTTAGCCCCTATAATTTTACATTTTTACGTTTTGACCCCGGTACTATTAAATAGATGCTTTCACGTCAGCGACGCCAACGAGGACTATTTTAGAGCTAAGAAGAGTGATATAAGTGCACGTAAATGTTGATTAGTCGTATAATAGTAAAACTCGATGGCTGTTTCAAAATCACATGAACTCTATCAACCATTACATTGTTTACATTGGTCAAGAAAGTGGCTTAGACGGTCTAACCAACGATTAACACTATATCTATATATATATATATATATATATGAATATAAAATATACTAAATATATAAAAATATATCTTATATAAACTTTAGATTATTTCAAAAAATTTAATATTCAAAAATCTGATTAATTGATGATATATGTAGTACATATCTCTTTAACTTGGATCAACAGCTTAGCAAAATTTGTATGATTTATTATAAAAAATTGTATGATTTGTTTGTGATGTATTACTTTTCAAAATATCTCTCATGGAATAAACCGGTTCAGCGGTTTCAAAGGGTCACTCGGGGATGATTGTGACATTGTCTAAACAAATTGAAAGTGGAGGGTGGTATAGGTAAATAATATTATATAGAAATCGACAAAGCCACGAGCCATGTTTCAGGAGGTGTCTCTTTGTGTACGTTTTCAGCAACCGATGCTTAGCTGTTGGGGCGTGAAGTTAACAACATTATTACACTCACCACTTGGGATAATTTTAGACTGGTTAATCTACCAAACTGATTTGTATTTAACTGAATATACTAAATTGTATTTCCCTACTCAAATATTGTAATTTGTAAACATATACAAAGGCAGTAAGTAACCAGACGAATTAGCCGTCCTTTGTATTGATGTATATATTTATCATTGAAAAAATCAAAGAAAAAAATTACAAAATAATTAATTTAATAAATAACTAAATAATTAGGGTTAAGCTATTGGAGTGAACATCTGACTCCGAATATCTATTAATTTGTACTTGATCACTCTTGTAAAGATAATTTTTTTCCCCCACAAAATTTCTAAAGATAAGTTTACTATCATATTAGTTTACTCCTAACAAAAGAATTTTAAAAACATCAAGTCAGAAATTGGCTTGTTTAAGAATCGTATATATCAATTCTAAAAGGTAGCTTTTAAAGGTCAACACAAGTATATCTATTTAATGACTTTGATAATTATTTAGTCATGGCCATTTGTAGAACGACTTGAGGACCAACAACTTGTGCACATAATTATTATAGTCAACTGCTCATGGCGATTACAGTACTATATTCTAGTCATGTTTATCATAATTTGCTGGTTATGATCAGAGCCGGCCCTGAGTGGAAGCGGACCAAGCAGTTGCTTCCGCCGACAAATAATAACTATATTTTCGGCCGAAATTTGACAGTAAGTTCCTTTAGCTAATTTGGTCATGGCACTATGGTTAACTGTCCAAGGTGATGAGTTCGAACGCTTTCCCCATCATAATACAACTATTTTTTATTCAGTGTTAATACTTAATACTAATCGGCCCAATAATTTTTTTTTTGCTTCTGGCCCCTAGATTCCTAGGACCGGCTCTGGTTATGATTAGCACTAATAGTCAAAGACCTTTTAAAAACCTGTTTTGTATATTCAACAGAGGTTAATAAGTGAAAATATACTATAGACTAATCTTAAAACCCACAATTATACGAAAAAGGTTAACATGACGACGTTATGGACCGGCCGAGTACTTCTAGTGTAATCACTACAAGAAAACACATGGTTAACGACGAAAATTAACGAGGAAAAACAATCCTCGTAAATTTGCGTCGAGTTTTACGACGAATTTACGTGAAAAACTAAGTCATCGTTATTTCCTCGTAACGTAACGACAAAACTATTTCGTCGTAATGTGGATGTAACTTTACGAGTATTTACGAGGAAACTATTTCCTCGTAAATACCACGTAAAGTTTACGTGGTATTTACGAGGGAATAGTTTTCGTGTATTTACGCGTAAAGTTAATCCACATTACGACAAATAGTTTTTGTCGTTACGTTACGAGGAAATAACGATGACTTTAGTTTTTCACGTAAATTCGTCGTAAATCGACGCAATTTACGAGGATTGTTTTTCCTCGTTAATTTTCGTCGTTAACCATGTGTTTTCTTGTAGTGATTACACTAGAAGTACTCGGCCGGTCCATAACGTCGTCATGTTAAACCTTTTTCGTATAATTGTGGGTTTTAAAGATTAGTCTATAGTATATTTTCACTTATTAACCTCTGTTGAATATCAAAACAGGTTTTTAAAAGTCTTTGACTATTAGTGCAATCATAACAGAGCCGGTCCTAGGACTAGGGCCAGAAGCAAAAAAAAATTATTGGGCCGATTAGTATTAAGTATTAACACTGAAAAAAATAGTTGTATTATGATGGGGGAAGCGTTTCGAACTCATCACCTTGGACAGTTAACCATAGTGCCATGACCAAATTAGCTAAAGGAACTTACTGTCAAATTTTCGGCCGAAAATATAGTTATTATTTGTCGGCCGAAGCAACTGCTTGGTCCGCTTCCACTCAGGGCCGGCTCTGATCATAACCAGCAAATTATGATAAACATGACTAGAATATAGTACTGTAATCGCCATGAGCAGTTGACTATAATAATTATGTGCACAAGTTGTTGGTCCTCAAAGTCGTTTCTACAAATGGCCATGACTAAATAATTATCAAAGTCATTAATAGATATACTTGTGTTGACCTTTTAAAAGCTACCTTTTAGAATTGATATATACGATTCTTAAACAAGCCATTTCTGACTTGATGTTTAAAATTCTTTTTGTTAGGAGTAAACTAATATGATAGTATAAACTTATCTTTAGAAATTTTGTGGGGGAAAAAACTTATCTTTACAAGAGTGATCAAGTACAAATTAATAGATATTCGGAGTCAGATTTCACTCCAATAGCTTAACCCTAATTATTTAGTTATTTTATTAAATAATTATTTTGTAATTTTTTTCTTTGATTTTTCAATGATAATATATACATCAATACAAAGGACGGCTAATTCGTCTGGTTACTTACTGCCTTTGTATATGTTTACAAATTACAATATTTGAGTAGGGAAATACAATTTAGTATATTCAGTTAAATACAAATCAGTTTGGTAGATTAACCAGTCTAAAATTATCCCAAGTGGTGAGTGTAATAATGTTGTTAAACTTCACGCCCCAACAGCTAAGCATCGGTTGCTGAAAACGTACACAAAGAGACACCTCCTGAAACATGCTCGTGGCTTGTCGATTTCTATATAATTATTATTTACCTATACCACCCTCCACTTTCAAATTTGTTTAGACAATGTCACAATCATCCCCGAGTGACCCTTTGAAACCGCTGAACCGGTTTATTCCATGAGAGTGATATTTTTGAAAAGTAATACATCACAAACAAATCATACAATTTTTATAATAAATCATACAAATTTTGCTAAGCTGTTGATCCAAGTTAAAGAGATATGTACTACATATATCATCAATTAATCAGATTTTTGAATATTAAATTTTTTGAAATAATCTAAAGTTTATATAAGATTATTTTTTATATATTTAGTATATTTATATTCATATATATTATATATATAATAATAGATATAGTGTTAATCGTTGGTTAGACCGTCTAAGCCACTTCTTGACCAATGTAAACAATGTAATGGTTGATAGAGTTCATGTGATTTTGAAACAGCCATCGATTTTTACTATTTATACGACTAATCAACATTTACGTGCACTTATATCACTCTTCTTAGCTCTAAAATAGTCCTCGTTGGCGTCGCTGACGTGAAAGCATCTATTTAATAGTACCGGGGTCAAACGTAAAAATGTAAAATTATAGGGGCTAAAACAATATGTGCGCGCAAACTAAAGGGTGACAGAAACAGAAAAGAGAATGTAGCTTTTAAGAAAGGAGGAAACATGAACAGAAGCTTCTCTCTCAGATTGACCACAAAAGAAGCAGAATAATCCCACAGAGAACTAGATTCTTTCTTTCTTTCTTTAAGCTCTTTACGAATCTTAAAGATTGTCCGGCTAAAAGAGAAAGATGTTGTGTAGAATGGTGGGTGGTGGCCGGCCGGAAGAAGAAAGCCGGTTCGGTTCCGGTTTATCTGAATGTATACGATCTCACACCCATCAATGGCTACGCTTACTGGTTAGGACTTGGAGTCTACCACTCTGGTGTTGAAGGTATCTCTCTCTCTCTCTCAAATTTATTGATGGGTTTGTTTCAAGTCACAACTTTATGAATCTTTGGGATTGAAGTAAGAAACTTTGAGTTAATGTTTGTTGTTTGTGTAATTGAAGTTGACCGGTGTCATTAGATTCCAAATTTGGAAACTTTTTTTGACCTATGTTCTGTTTTTATATGACTTGGATAAACTCATTAGATATGTTCTGTCTGAAAAGTAGTTCATGGGGTTGAGTACGGTTTCGGAGCTCACGAGCATTCCACAACAGGGATCTTCGAGGTTGAACCGAAGCAGTGTCCAGGGTTCACATTCAGGAAGTCTATTTTGATCGAAGAACAGATTTGGATCCTGAGAAAGTCCGCGCCTTTATGGAGAAGCTCTCTGAAGAGTACAGCGGAAACACTTACCATCTCATTACAAAGAACTGTAATCACTTTTGCAACGACGTTTGTGTTCAGCTGACAAGGAGATCCATCCCTAGTGGGTTAACCGTCTTGCTCGCTTTGGTTAGAAGCTTACCAAAAAAAAAAAAGACAGAACATTGGTTTACTCTGTTTTGAGACTCTGTTTTAGTAAAAAAGGTCATGACTTTTTATGTTTTGTGTATTTGGTTTAGGTTTGTTCTGCAACTGTGTTTTGCCTGCGGAGCTGAACGAGACGAAGGTGAGGCAGGTTAGATCGAAAGAGGAGAAGGTTCCGGAAGCAGAAGAGAAGAAGCTTGGGAGCAGGTCGAGTAGATTTCCACCTGGTCCCTCGCTATCTTCGTCGGGGTCTTTGAACAGGAGCAGAAGAGGAGGAGGGGAAAGGAGAAGACAATGTCTTCCTCCATCACCACCTGTGAGTGCTTAGGTTTAGATTCGCCTAGTAAAATCTCTTACTCTTTCTTTTTTTTTTTTGTTTCGTAATTTGATTCGGGTTGTAATGGTTTCAAGATTGTGTGTACGTGAACAAGCATTTTATTGATGGTAATGGTTATAAGATCATTACATTACTTACAATTATGAAGTGAAGAAGAGAAGTTAAGTCCACTTTGTAAGGACTGGGGATACACTGAAATCCAACTTTCTTAGGACGGATAAGTCCATGTGATTCTTCAAGGATCAACTTCTTTTACCTCCATTGCTTCCCAATGCTTCCATTTCCAGACGCTTGGATTCATATGAACAGCCCAAATATTGACATGGATACATATAGGTCTGCGGTTTTTGAACCGAACTGAAATTTGTGTTTAGTTCAGTTTTCAGTTCGGTAATCGGTTAGTTTGGATTTAAAAAAAAAAAACTGTTAACCAAATTTCGAACTGAACTGATTGAATTCACCAAAATTTGCAACCAAATCAACCGAACTTAACCAATTTTTTACCAAAATATAATAGAAACCAAAAAAATTTGGTTAGTTTCAATAAAAAAAAAAATTAAAACTGAACTAACTGAATACTTAACCAAAATTTTTAATTCAATTTGATGAGATTTTGGTCGAACCGAATTCCCGGACCCGCGGGCCTAGATCCATGTTTTCTTTGAATGTCATAGCCTACGGATTTTTACATCTTTTGAAGCCTCTCTGAAACTAAAAATGGCAGAAGCTGTGTTATCCTAATCATTTTAACCACCATTTTGAGATACTCTAGTCGTGTTATATCGTCTTCTGTGATATGGATCCATGTTTCTTGAGATATCGTTGGGTAGTTTTTCGTTACGTATCATAAGAATTCCTTTGTGTGGTGATGACTGAGTTGATACTCTCGAAGTCCAGTCTCTCTCTTTTCTATCTTGAAGAGCAAGTCAACGTATCATCCTTTATACACTCATCTTCTATCTGATGCTTTTATAGCTTGATTGAAAAAGAATTTATAGCCTTATAAACATCTCATATTTGCTATGCAACCCCATGATCCTTTAGATGATTTTGACAATAACCGGAAAGTAATCCGCTGCAGCAAAACACCCCAACACCTGAAATGTTTTGTACAATGACTTGGTCATAAGTGTTTTCAAGTTTGCCTCATTTAAGATTTATCCCAAATCTAGTCTGACATATCACACTTTCAACACAGTTTCAGCAACTTCTGGTTTAAGTTAATTGGGTTCTCCAATGAATGAAGCAGATTCCTTGATGAACTCGACATAGTTGGCGACTTCTTCTCTTACATGTCGAAACAGTTGTACCCTTTACGCTGTGTAGAGTGTCAGAATAAATAAAGAGGGCAATCCAATCCCACATCGGATATTAGACAAAATAAAGTTTAATATATATAGCTGGTCCAATTCCACTTAGTATGAGGCCTTTTGGGAGTAACGACCCAAAAACGAATCCGTGAGGACTTAGGTCCAAAGCGGACAATATCATACTAAGCGAGGGATTGGACATTGGTGATCGGGACATTTTTTGCTTTAGTGAGCATCTGGCCTCCAGCACAAACATCCGGTCTGGCTCTAGTAGAGCATCTGGTCTTCAGCACGGACATCCGATCTGACTCTAGTGGAGCATCTGGCCAGGAGTGCATCTGGTCCGTCACAACATAGAGCTCAACAACTGTCATCTTTTTACCCAAGAAACTGTCATCTTTTCGTATTTTCTCTCTAGTATTTGTTGCAAGGAAAAAAGACGAGACGATATCGTTTAAATTGTATGTAATCTTGCAGGATAAGTCAAGTTAGGTGTCTGGTATTGATGCCACAGCAGTAGATACACTTCCAAATTTCAGGGACATTAGAGAGCGTGTTTTTAGGATACCACAAACTCATTAAACTCCCAATCAAAAGAAGTAGAGTAAGAAATAAGTTAAAAAGGAGTTTACATAAAATTAATTACTTTCTATATTTCCTCAAATCAACCATCAAATAAAGTTTTAGATTGATGCACCTTACATTATAGTATCGTGGTATATTTCCCAAATAAATACGTCATGACAAACATTCGAGTTAAAAGATTGTAGGCAGAAGAACATGTCATGTTTCCATTTAAAATATGAACCGTATAATGGAGTATATTTGGGCTCATCAAAATTGATTGATAAGAAAGAAGGTAACGCACATGTGGTATTTAACACACACATGCATCTTATACAAATGTCAAATTATGGAAATGGTTCACGTATGTGCTTTAGCATATTTATTTATTTTTAATAAACAGTTCCGGGATGGGCATTATATAATATTATATATGATATTATATATACATATTTTCTGAAAATTATATAAATATCCTATTATCCTATATGTGTAATCAATCGAGATGGAACAAATTTTCTAGTGTACATTCTTCTGATTGTATTTTGGAGACTCTCACTTCTGTTTCATACTTTTCTTGTTTATATATACTTTGATAACAAGAGATAGCCAAATCAAAAAAATATTTAAGGTATCTATCGTAATGAAAATAGACTAACCGGAAATGCGCACAAAAAAAAAAGGAATTGGATGTTAGCAAAAACATGAAAAAGAGTTTCACCATATATAAGGCCATGCTTTGGCGTTTCTGGAACCAACAATTCACATGAGAATCTACATTGCTCAACACCATCATTCTCTTTTCCATTATTGCCTTTGACCACTTTCCTCCTTATTTTTCTGTATCATATATATTTATAAATTTGTGAGATGTATACATGAACGCATTATCATGTGTATATCTTGTACTTGGTGTCACACTTTTTTGTATACATTGACACAAAATCTCCAATGAACACTATTATTTTATTTATTACATTTTACACTAAAATAGAATAAGTCTATTATAAAGCTAGAATTGTTCCAATGGTTCACTCTATAATAGAGTTACATTATAATAGAGTAAAATATAGAGGAATGTTGTTTTGTTACTATATATTTGCAGTAAAAAAACAGCATTCTTCTAAATTTCACTATATTATAGAGTAACTCTATTATATAGTAAATTATTGAGTAAATTTAACTCTATAACAGGATTAGTGTAAAGAGGGAAAAATAGTTTAGATGCCTTGAGTAAAATTAGTTACTTACCAATAAAAGTTAAACTTACTGTCAATCATTACTTGATTAAAAAAACCGTCGAGATGAAAATAGGTCATTGGTATGTCTTGTCTCTTGTAGATGTCCCTTATATAAATCATATTTCAGATTCTGAATTATGATTAGGTGCCTAGTGCCTACTAATTCTGTGTTCCCGATTAAACCATAATTTTGATTTTCCATAAGTTTGTTCGTTTGGATGTCATATAAAACACTTTCTCACCTTTATTCGTCATGGCTGATTCTAACTCAAATAAATCCGCCATACATTCTAACTCATACGTAGCAGTTTTAAAGATTTTTTCTACATGTAAGTAATAATTTTAGCGGAGTTTCAAATCAAAGCAAGTCTAACTTGAAATAAAAGATGATATAACAGCTATGAAAGATTTACTACATTCATCGAAATATTGCTGGCCTTTATAGTTAGAATAATTGACTTAAAGTGATTTTGTGTGGTAATAAAGCCGCAAATATGCGGTCAACAACTGTAAATGATTTCATGTAATTTAAAATACTAACAAAATGTGTGTGGCAGAAATAGATGCAATCTTAGAGACCTAATTAGTTGACCTTAATGATGTAATCTTTAGCAATTTACAAATTTACAGAGATTTTTTTCAATAACAGACTTTAGTTGACGTCTTTTATCGGTCTGAGATTGTTTATCATCTATAACTCATACACCCATAATATTATACTAATCCAGATTATATGATAAAACTGCAGTATCAATGTTGTAAACCACTATACCACATTGCCTAGTCGTAAATCCTTACTATGAATTTTCCTTTAACAATTTTTTCACATGATTATTGGGAGATGTCTTTCTCGCACTATTCTCTTACATGCGCATATGAAGATTACCATATCTTTTATACCTAATCTAGGAAGTCGTTAACTGAACTACATACCTATACTATTAATGTTCAATTGATTTCAGTTGTAAATCCATAAATAGTACTCCCTCCGTTCCTAAAAGATGTATGTTCTGGAAAAAAAATTGTTTCAAAAAGATACATTTTTTACTTTTTCAATGTATGAGTTTATGAAAACTTGTAAGTTTCAAAAAATTAATGGTGTTTATTGAATTTCTATTGGCTAAAAGTTATGAAAATTGTTATTCACAAAAACAATGCATATTGAATGAGTTTTCTTATATATGTGAAAAAGTCTAGAATATGCATCTTTTAAAACAGAGGGAGTAATATGGTAAGAACCACAAAGATAAGCTTGTTTGATTTCGTTTACTAATAAAGCTTGATCATGGCAATGATCTATCTTTGAATGCCCAGGTTAGCGTTTGATATAAAGGTGAATTGTCTGTTTTGTCCAAAGATTGTTTTTCAGTACGTATGTTTAGCAGAATCATATGTAATTAACTAAACGTGTCCAAACTCAACAATCTCTCGCTCTTGTTCCTATCAAATGTCAGTAAGATTAATGCACACCACGTTTAACTAACGATGTTTAGAATAAGTTCAATAACAAAATAATACGTAAATGTGCAATACTTTTGATTAAATTTGAGTGAACAATATAACATTTTCATGCACTAACAGGGCCCAGGGGATAAACATATAACTAAATATTATATACAGGAATGGACAAGATACGTTTTCATATGAATCTGAATCTATATACCTCTACCTATTTATCCTCTATTTGGTGAGTTCAGTGAAAATTTTATTGGGGCAATAGAAAAGACCTTCCTAAAAGGAAAAAAAGGGTCACAGAAGTTCAAAGAAGTAATGATGATGAATTCACAAGCATGCCATTATTTTAAATCTCACCTTTGCTGCTTCAAAATGCTTTAAGAAACAAAATAATTAGAATAAAACTGCACTTTTATAATTCCCCTTCTTATTTATTTACTTTTTTGAAAAAGTATGGGGAAAACAAAATCAATTTACAAACAGGTACGTAGAATAATCATTATAAGTTCCATTCGATAAAGACCTCGATCCAAAAAATATTATCACGTTGAGATTCTAATCTATTTCTATTGTTTGACAAAGTTTGTCCCATATAATGGTTGTGGATCTCAACAAATATTATAGTGGCTGACTACTATATTGTCACGTAGTCAATATTGCTACCAAAGAAATCGAAAATCGTATGCACGCCTAGTCGCCTACAGAACTCTTAAGTTAATTGTATATCTTACTAGATTCTTAAATAACTTAAATTCCTTGTTCAAGCCGAGTGGCTACAACAATGAAGTAATTGTTGTTCAAAATAAAAATGTTCTGTTTTATCTTTTTGTAATGGATTAGGCATATCAATGAAGTAGTTTAAAAACTTAGAATTTCCTTTGGTTCCCCTTGTTGCAGTTATGTGAGATTATATGTTATAATTACATTATATTATTTACAGTTTTCTATCCATTGTCACCTTGTAAATAGAGGCTTTTATCGCATAGTCAAAGATCATGTTTTATATATAAAAGATCTTCCATCGGTTTCCTCAGATATAATAAAACATACATTTTTGTAAGGTTAATTTTATCACCAAATTATAAGCTTGTTTTTTACGTCCGCAGCATCCAAATATGGCAAGAAAACTCTCATGAGTGATATCTAGAGTGGTCCATCTATTCTATATATTACTAAGGATTCCTTCCAACATCCGATGTGAGACACTTTGTGTCTAATACGCTCCCTCGAGATGATGGTTTTTTTGAGCGTCAATCTCGGAATGCTCGGACCATGATCGATGGGCTAACTTTGGACCAGATTGACGTGGATCGGGTTAGATTGTGTGGATCGGGCTCTGATACATGTTAAGGTAGATAGACTTCCAACCTAAAACCAATTGGTGATAAGTGGAGTGGTCCATTTATCTTATATATTACGAAGGATTCCTTCCAACATCTGATCGGATGTGGGACGCTTTGTGTCTAATACTGCGTACGTAGTACTTGATGATTTACTGATGCAGTTGTTATTAACTTATTGTAAAGAAGAAATTAGTAGCGTGGTTACTAGTTGTTTCAGGGCGGGGCGTGATTGGTTTATTTGCAAGTATCCGTAAAACGTTGTTTACACAGTGATTGCCGTTGTACACATTTTAAATCAGCAAGGAAAACAATCTTCTTTGTGTAAAAAACATATTAACACAACATTAACTCAAAAATTAAAATTAATTAATGATTTCATGATTGATAACATTTTTGAATTATGCTCTTATTCAAACTTAATCAACTCTAATTTATGTCATCAATCAAAGCCAATATTATTTCAAAACGTTGATAAAACAATAAAACCCTATATTACAGATCAGTGAAGTTAGAAAAACATTTATTTTAAAAGTTAGAATTTGATTGTCCTGTTATGCTATAGGTAGGTACACTTTCTACTTAGCAGTTAGCGCAATCCCAATTGAAAGAGAAACAAAAGAGATGGTGAAATAAAATTTTAAAAGAAAGAAATTAAGGTCCACCGTTGAAAAATGAGAACATGCATGGAACAAAAACCAAAAAGCTAACTACAAAATTTCCAGACCCTAACAAAATCTCATCTCTCTATCTTCTTTTGATATCTTCCTTCCCAATGTTGTATCTTTTCACTACATAAAATCCCCACTTATTCACACACGAACACAAACACACAGAGTACTGGTTTGCATGGAGAAAATGATGCAAATTAAGATATTAGATAACGTTTTTTTCATATAATAAAAAAAATTATTTTATGCATATAAATAGAGTATTGTCATAAAGCATAGATCGATGCTCTTAGATGCAGTTTTCAAAGAGGCCAATCCGATCATTGTCTAGAAATTAGCCTTTTTCTCTTCTACTACCCACGACGCCGTCATGTTGAAGGAAAAATAGATTAAACTTCAAATAAAAAAAGAATTACTGCTAAAATGACAGGACCGTTTCTCACATCGACTGATAGGTAAAAAAGAGCAAAACTCAATGGAACCATAATGACGCAGCTCCTCTATCATTTGCTCAATGTGATCTTCTCTAATGGCCTGAAGTTCTGTTGCAGATTCGCGTTTCCATCTTCCCATTTGATCTCCTTCTCGTCCTCCTTACCCTCCCTGTTATAATTAATACCGTTGGCCGTCATATTCATGACGCTGTCAGTGGTCCGGTAAGGAAAGCGACCGAAGTCTCGGGTTCTGAGCTTGCGCTGAGACTGAGTTTGCGTCTGTTTGGTCAGCTGAAGAGAAGCCATGTAGCATTTGTGGAGTTTAGCGGTGAAGAGTGGCGGCGAGGAGCTTGGAAGAGGAAGAAGGAACGGCGTTGGGTTGTAAGGAAAATTAGTACGAGCTCTCGGGCCACACATTAGCCTCGCCGCCTCGTCGTAGGCCCTGCCCGCATCCTCCGCCGTCTCAAAAGTCCCGAGCCGTGAGTTTCTTTCTCTTGTTTCTGCAGAGGCAATAAAAGAAAAAAAAACGAATTAGCCAACTAGGTCAAGACTTCTTGATAACTTTCAAGAAAGAAAGAAAGCAAGGGTAGTTTGGTAAATTTGAGAAAGACTTACAAGAGAGGGTGGCGAATCTCGGAGACCCCCCAGCCCCCAGTGTCTCTGTCTCACGCCTCGGAACCGTTGTTGTGGGTCGGCCATCAGAATATTAGGGGTCGGGTATGTTCTAGTGTGTTTGTCAATCAAGTGTTTGTGGGAAATGTAAAGAGGGAAAGTGATGAAAGGTGTTGTTGGAAGAGTGAAGGGTGGCTTTAAGTACTGTTGGCTTCATGAGACACAAAAGAGAGTTTGAGAGATGCTTTTGTTGTGTATTAATTTATTTGCTAAATTAACTGGCAATCAATTTGGTCTAAACGGGACCCACACCATTACCAATACGATCCAGAAAATCTCATTGATTTTTGTGGATGAGAGACATCAGCGGAGTGAGAGAAAGAGACTATTTGTATTCTTAATTGAAACTCATTTGTTGTATTTGTAATTGCCGCGACATGGGCCAATGGATTATCTATTACTCTCACATATTGTAGAGTTAGTGAATATTAAAACTTATAAACTGTATATGCTAGCTAAACTGTGTGTAGGGAAAATAAATAGTTTTAACCATGTTTTTGGAAAGTATATATCATTGTACTTTCATTTGAAAGAGAATAAGACCTATGCAAAACGAAATTTATCAAACTTTTAATATATATATATATATATATATATATCCATATTCAATAGTTTTCTTATAAAACGGATTTCAGTTATATCTTTAGTTCTTACTTCTATAGTGTGACATATAAATCCTAGGTTTTTTTTTGGTCAACATAAATCCTAGGTTATGAGTGAATACTACTGTACGGCCCCCGGGTTCGATCGCACTGGCACTAGGGAATTTACATGCGGACTTGCTCTGGCGCCAGAGACCGAAGACCGCTGCCTGGCATGACCCACCCTCGGGTGTGCGTCCGCGCCGCTAAGGGTTCGGTCTCTAGTCTGGACCACCACGTTGGGCCAGGACACTCGGTTATAAAAAAAAAAAAAAAAATGAGTGAATACTACTTTAGCTTAGAAAAATATATTAATAGCTATAAAATTTTACTGTCATACACTCCTACATATAGCATATCTAAGAGCATGATTATTGGGAGATTTTTGCGAGCATGATTATCGGTGGTGGGAGAAGAGTTCTTACGCGTGGACCCACCACCTTTTTGGCAAAAACTGGTTTCAATGTCGCCAAATAAGAAACGTTTCATAGGGGTTTGTTGTACTGTTTACGGGCCCCACAGACATGTGGCGGTCCGCGATCGGTTCATTTTTTTAAAAAAAAATTAAATCAGAAAACAAAAATAAATTTAAGAACCCCAAAAACGTTTTTACCGATAATCATGCTCTAGGTGATGAGTTTTTCCGGAATATCAACTCCATCTCTTAAATTTTAACTAAAAAAGCTAAGAACCTGCTCTTAAATATTCATCTCTTAAATTTTAACTAAAAAAGCTAGAACCGCGCTCTTAAATATCTTATTTAAGAGCCGGTTTTTAGCTTTTTTTAGTTAAAAGTAAAGAGACGGGTTCTTATTTAAGAACCGGTTCTTAATTTTTTTAGTTAAAAGTAAGAGACGAGTTTTTATATTCCGCTAAAAAAATACCCTAAGAACTCTCAAATAATCATGCTCTCTAAGTGATATTGTAATCGCCAGAGATCTCCTAACAATATGTATTTTATGACAATATGTATGTTATGTGATAACTAATAGTATCCATTTCTTTATTCCCAATTGTGAACAAGCTGGATGCAAGAAATTTTGGCTGCGGTAAACTTCAACCCCATCACATTTTCACATGGGGTTGGTCATCACAACATGTCTGTACATCATAGATACTGCCAATATTTCTAGATTTTTTCTCAGCTAATTAATAATAGCAATAATAAATGGAAGCAAAAAAATAAGTTGATTACTATAGCGGGACTCTTTCATCACCATTCTTCACCCATGTTTTCGATAATGACTCAATCAAACACTAAAATTCTCTTCGACTATTAGTATTTTATATATTTTTGTTTATATTTAGGTCATTTTGAACAAACATTATTAATGTTTTCTGATCATACCCATGATTTCTGAGTGTAGTTTACCAGATGATAGTCGAAGAGTAAAAAAGATAATGATAACAATTAATGTTATGCATTAATATAGGATGTATCGATTTATTGTGTTATTATTATATGATAGTTTTTTGAGGAAATGACACACTCTATAATATAACCAGTTCGTCTGTGGATTCTTATATATAGGAGATGTATTTTTGGTCGATATTTCTCTTTGTTCTATAAGTTCGTAAAACATAATTGGTTTATCAATTGAAATAAATAAATCTTGTAATTTATATTCGTCTGTGGATTCTTATATATAGGAGATGTATTTTTGGTCGATATTTCTCTTTTTTTTTTTTTTTTTTTTTTTTTAACAGGAGGTTCAATCGGCGATCCGTAATCCGCAGTGGTTTCCGATTGCCCGAAAGCCCGTAATCCGCACCTGGTGGTTCTGATTGCCAACCGTCTAATCCCCCTGGCCCGGAACCAGCCGGCACTAATACCCTTACCCAAGGATCCGGCATCAACGCCGCGATAACTTTTAAACTTGGGAGGGCGTAAAGCATTCCGTGGCCACAGGGATATTCGAACTCGGTCCGTATCGATGTTGTAACTACCTCGAGACCACTAGTCCACCACGCTCTGGTTGATATTTCTCTCTTCTGTTCTATAAGTTTCGTAAAACATAATTGGTTTATCAATTGAAATAAATAATCTTGTAATTTTATATTCGGTCGCAAGTATTTTAAAAATTATTTCCAATTCAGACATTATATCCTTTTCGAGTCATTAGTAACTAGAATAAGTGATACTAGAAGAATATGTTAGTCACAAAGTGTGCTGTTAGAATGGATCCATCGAAATAACAAGTGCCAACATTATTGGGTCAATCCAGTAACAACTTGATGGAGAAATCTTAGACAGCAATTATGACTACAAGAAAAATCACTAGAAGGTCATTAGCTTTTATAATAATTAATCAATTTAACCCTAATAATTAATCATGTCCGTAAGAAAAAGGAAAAGAAAAAACTCTCTCTAGAGGCAACGTATCAGTAAGTTACATGATCGACTTTTCCAATTAGGAGATGGCCAATATACGTCTTTAATCAATGTTTTGCATTCATTATCTTAAATTTAATTATTATTAGGCAGTGGATGATGTAGATACGTTTTGGGAGGGGCAGCTGCCACCCTTGATTTTCTGAAAATATAGTTGTTATAAGATTTCATATTGCCCCTTTGATATGTTCTTATATTCTACTGCCTAGATAACTATAGGTCGATCAGATAATAAATCAAAATCATGTGGGAGTGGTAGCTCCAAAGACTGTTTGAATTGCTCATTTTGTCTCTTTGCCACTGTTTTGGCACGTGTGAGTAGTGTGGTTATCCTTCTAGGTTGTGTTGTCTGAATTTTTTGTTTTTGTAGAATAGAGGGTCATCATATGTTTGTGGATCATATCACACATCTTAATTTAGTTTCGTCGACATTGGAGGAAAGAGAGTCGAGAACATACACGAATCAGTTGTTTTGGACTACGTACAAAGTTTGGGAACTTCAGAGGAGTATTATGAATAATAAAGTGGGGTCTAGATAGTAAAACGCGTGGCGTGGGAGCCACTACGTATA
>NW_026015374.1:0-21008 GCF_020379485.1 Brassica napus | reverse complement strand
GAACGACCTGTTGTCTCATTTCATCCAGAAAAACGTTTGCATTCATTCCCAGCTCACTTTCCATTTTTAGATTTTGTGCATTCATTTCAAAAAAAAAAAAAAAGATCTGCATTTTTTCATAGTTGTTTCTTGCTTTAAAAAAAAAAATAATAAATAAAAAGTCATACCATTTTTAATTTCGTGCATACCATATTTGTTACATATGTTGTTATTTGCATTCCAAAAAAAAAAAATCATTCAGCTTAGTTTATATCATTTTGGGTTCAAGTATACATTTTAGTTTCCATTTCCGGTGTTTTTGCATTTCATCTTAAGAAAATTCAAAAAAAAATCAGTGTTAGTTTAATTTCCATATTTTCTTCCAATTTTTGTTTCTTATCATACCATATTGTTTAATTTCGAAATTTCATTCAGAAAACCAAAAGAAAAATCATTTTAGTATAGTTACTTCATTTCGGTTCATAATTGCATATTTTCTCGGTTAGTTAAATTGCATTCTTGCATTTGTTTTATTTTGGTTAGACCAAAACTTTCCATACCTTCACTTTTTCTTTGAGATTGTTTTCAGGAAGCAATGGAGGAGGAGAGACACGGCCAAAACCTAAGGGCCACCTTGAGCCAACAGTCCGCAGCTCTACAAAAGCTCCAAATTAAGATTGCTCAATTGGAGAAAAGAAATCAGGCACAAGTCCAACGTCCACATGAAGGAGAAAGGAGATTTGGAAATGTACCAGGGGCAGTCTATGTCGAGCCCAAGCCACCAGATCCTTCAAGGATCAATCAAACTCCAACTTCTAAAACCCACAACCCTTATGTTGTTAATTCTCGGTTTGATTATAACTCTTTTGCTGATAAAGTTGAACTCTTTAAATTTTCAGGAAAAAGAGGTTATCTAAGATGGGAGAGGAACCTTGATGAATGGTTTCACTACAACAACATCCTGAGGAAAGAGAGGCTAGCTTATGCCATTGATCAACTAAAAGATGATGCTTTTAAATGGTGGGTACAAGAAGAGGATGATAGATGGTTTTACAAGGAGCCAGCTATCAAAACGTGGAGAGCTCTTAAGGAAGTCATGAGGGATAGATTTGCACCAGATTATACAAGGTCTGAAATCCAGGAACTATATCCAAGGAGATATCCAACTCATGGTTCCAAAGAAGCAAGGAAAATTGTGGAACAAGAAGTTCAAAGAGTCTTGCCTAAAGAGGCCAACTTTCAGCCAAACCAGGGGCACGCCATTGTCCACTGCTTAGAGCAGGAGAGTGACATCCCAAAGGTCAGGAATATGAGTACAAGTGTCGGCCAAAACACTTTGATCAGGTCCAAAGACAAACCAGAGCAAGTTATTGTCCAAGTAAAGGCTAAGGTAAGTCCTATACATGATAAATCTTTTCATAAATCATCTACCACTTGTATGATGCACTTGTCTTTGTCCAAGAGTGTTATTAGAGGTCTAAAGGAGCCTAGGTACATAGAAGAAGATGCGCCAGGCACAAACCTTCCCATGGACCAGAAGGAAGCTCAAAGCACAAAGCAATCAAAGTTGCTTAATAAACCAAAACCAGTGATCCAAGTATCAAACCAAGGTAAGTGTCTAACACCACCTTTAGATACTGGTTTAAACATTTATATTCTTGGTACAGGGATACCAGATGAGAGCCATATGCTTACTGGAGTTCCAAGTACCGAACCAGATCATGAGCTCAATCAAAATCCACACCATAAGTGGAAACCGAAATCTGAACAATGTACTGTTCAAGTGCCAAAATCTGAGGTAAAATTCAGTTTAAACCAGAATGTTTTTATTGATTCTATGACAAGATTAATGCACTTGTCTTGTCCAAGGAAAAGTGAAATTGGTACAGGAAAGCAAGGTTACTACAAGGCAAACAAAGAACAAGAAGTTCTTACTGCCACATTTGACATTAAGGTTAATTGTTCTATATTTTCTTCAGTTTATAAATCCCTATACTTTGGTATAATACACTTGTCTTTGCCAAGATGTTTTGATCCAGGGATAAGTCAAGAAGAACATAAAAACCGAGCTGAGCTATCACAAGAAGATGGTTATACCAACCAAGGTAAACATTTGCGAGAAAGGCAGCCATCTAACCAAATCTGTCCAAAGAAGAATATCATTCTTCATCATGCTGATGCACCCAAGGTAAATTCGACCATAACAAATTCTGTTCATGAAATTCCAGTATCAGATATAATTCACTTGGTCTTTGTCCAGAATGTTGAAAAATTTTCAGGTTGCAAAGAAGAAAGCTTCAAAGAAATCCCACCGGATAATCTTTTGTTGCTAGGAGGATCAAACCCAAAGATGGTCAGAACTGAGCCTGCTAGGAGTATGAAGGACCATCCACTGAAGAAGAGAAGCAATTCAAAAGTCCATAGCAGAGGCGTGATCCTATCCTATTTGCTGAAAGAAGAGCCACCTGATGAACAATCCATCCCCAAACCAAAACAATATCAAGGTAAGACCTTAGAATCTCAAAAGAGTATGGAAGCTGACTTGCTCTATCTTGGTGCAGGTTATACAGTTTCGAGGTCGAAACCTTTTCAAGGGGGAGGGAATTTTGCGGCCAGCAATTCAGCAGCTGAACCAGAGGTCGACCCAACACCCTACTCAACCAGCCAAGGCGCCAACCAGGACATACGTGCACTAAAAATGCCATATCTTACAGACGAGGAGGGTTTAAATCACGAGGATAATATTTATGGATTCTACACTCAAGAAGGAGTCCACGAAAATTGGAATATTCCCAAAATATTCACGGAGCAAGAAGTTATGAATTTTACAATTCAGAGGTTTCTCAGCCCGTCCATCTGCGAGAATGCGACTTTAGAAGAGGATTCAAGCCCAAAGAAGAAGCGGCCTGAACCAAAACC
Source organism: Brassica napus (assembly GCF_020379485.1). Lineage (NCBI taxonomy): Eukaryota > Viridiplantae > Streptophyta > Magnoliopsida > Brassicales > Brassicaceae > Brassica > Brassica napus. The sequence goes on along the minus strand of NW_026015374.1, from coordinate 18,110 downwards.
GATCATAGGAGTCAAGAGTAGTTTATTAGCTTTCCAGAAAGCCCAAGATCTCGAGAAATGGTCAAGGAAATTGGAAGATATGATCAATTTCCCAAAACCGGCCAAACCAGCTCTACACTTGCCTTATTTGGAAGATCCGGGTTTCACATCGAACCAACCTCAAGAATGGCAACCAGGAGACCTTCTAAGTCATTCAGAGGCACTCTACAACATCATAGGAATCACCATGCCACACTGGATCAGGCGGATCCCAATCAAACCAAAAGATCAAGCCAGTTTGCATCAATTGGCCAAACCGACATCATTTAAGGAAAGTCTTCAACCAATTCAACTTGGTTCGACCCAGGGATATCTATGGGAACCAGGAGATACTCAAGACCATTCAGAAGATTTCCAAGACGTTCTCATCTGGACCAGCACCCAGGAGATCAGGCGGATCTCTCTTCCCATCAACCTTCCATATTTGGCAACATCTACACTAAATTCTTTGGAGAAGTTTCTACAGATTTTTGCCCAAGACCAACGGCCATATTCTCTTTTACTGAGGCCAAGGAGTATTTCAGGAAGGCTTGAAGATCATGGCCACGTCCAGAAGCTATCAAGATACAAGTCTTCACAAGTTTCTCTTTTGGAAGGAAGCAAATCAAGCCTAACGGCTATATTCCATGGAGTCATCAAAGCCTTTGCTCCCAAGACTTTAAGTTCAAGTTATTTTGTTTCCTTTTATCATTTTATGACTGTTAGAGTCTGTCCTTGTCGAGCCTATAAAGCTCTAGTCTTTTCTTCATTGTAAATCACCCATTTTTGAAACTAATAAGAATTATTCAGTTTTCTAGTTTTCTTAAAACTATTGTTCTAAGTATTTTGAGTTTGTGTGAAGCAGCTCCAAAGCACCTTGACTTATCAAGGCTCCTTTCCATAGAGTCTTGTGGCGTCCTCAATCCCCCATCCTTCCATTCCAATTCGTTTGCCAAGCTTGAGAGAGACATCAGTCCAGCAAGCAAAGCACCACCTCAATCCACTTCAATCATCAACTGATTAGGCTGAGAGTGTCTGAAGACCAGCAGCCTAATTCCATCCTATCTATCTTTATTTATCTTGTTTTATCATATTAGAAATCATATCTCTTTTTTTTTTGCATTTGTTTTCAGGTTCATAACTTGCATTCCATCATATCGCCCATCCGATCATCTCTTTGGTCGACCCATCCAAGCTTCCATCATCCATTTTGCCCACCCTGAATCCCAGCCTGCAACACCCACGGACGTCCTGTGTGTACTGAACAGACAGCCCACAAGGGCCAAAATCACCCGAACAGTCCACGGGAAGGGTCAGCGTGCTGTCCAAGGACCAACGTGTTGATATGTGTACTGATGGACAGCCACGGACGTCATGTGTGTGCGGACGGACACACACGGACAGCCCCGGATGTCCTGTGTGTGCTGACGGACACATACGGACGTCCTGTGTGTGCTGACGGACACCCACAGACGTCATGTATGTACTGAACAGACAGCCCACGTGGGCCAAAATCACTCAAACAGTCCACGGGAAGGGCCAGCATGCTGAGTCCAAGGACCAGCGTGCTGATATGTGTACTGATGGACAGCCACAGACGTCCTGTGTGTGCTGACGGGCACACATGGACACACACGAACGTCCTGTGTGTGATGACGGACAAACACGGACGTCCTGTGTGTGCTGACGGACAACCACAGACAGCTACAAACGTCATGTGTGTGGTGGCGGACACCCACAGACACACACGGACACACACGGACAGCCACGGACGTCCTATGTGTGCTTACGGTAAGCCACAGACAGCCACAGACGTGCTGTGTGCGCTTGCGGACACCCACGGACGTCCTGTGTGTACTGAACATACAGCCCACGTGGGCCTAAATCACCCAAACAGTCCACGGGAAGGGCCAGCGTGCTGAGTCCAAGGACCAACGTGCTGATATGTGTACTGATGGACAGCCACGGATGTCCTATGTGTGCTGACGGACACAGACGAACACACACGGACACACACGGACAGCCACGGATGTCCTGTGTGTGCTGGCGGACACCCACGGACGTCCTGTGTGTACTGACCAGACAGCCCACGTGGGCTAAAATCACCCGAACAGTTCACAGGAAGGGTCAACGTGCTGAGTCCAAGGACCAACGTGCTGATATGTGTACTGATGGACAGCCACGGACGTCCTGTGTGTGCTGACGGACACACACAGACACACATGGACAGCCACGGACGTCCTGTGTGTGTTGACGGGACACACACAGACATCCTGTGTGTGCTGACGGACACCCACGGACGTCCTGTGTGTGCTGACGGACACACACGGACAGTCACAGACATCCTTTGTGTGCTGACGGACAGCCACGGACAGCCACAGACAGCCACGGACGTCCTGTGTGTGCTGAAGAACACACACGGACGTCCTGTGTGTCCTGACAGACAGCCACGAACATCCTGTGTATGCTGGCGGACACACACAGACACACACAGACACACGCGGACAGCCACAGACGTCCTGTGTGTGCTGACGGACAGCCACAGACAGCCACAGACGTCATGTGTGTGCTGGCAGACACCCGCGGACGTCTTGTATGTACTGAACAGACAGCCCACGTGGGCCAAAATCACCCAAACAGTCCACGGGAAGGGCCAGCGTGCTGAGTCCACGGACCAACGTGCTGATATGTGTACTGATGGACAGCCACGGACGTCCAGTGTGTTCTGACGGCGGACACGGACACACACGGACACACAAGAACAGCCACGAATGTCCTGTGTGTGCTGACGGACAGCCATGGACAGCCACGGACGTCCTGTGTGTGCTGGCGGACACCCACGGACGTCCTCTGTGTACTGAACAGACAGCCCACGTGGGCCAAAATCACCCAAAAAGTCCACGAGAAAGGCCAGCGTGCTAAGTCCAAGGACAAACGTGCTGATATGTATACAGATGGACGGCCATGGACAGCCACGGACGTCCTGTGTGTGCTGGCGGACACCCACGGGCGTCCTGTGTGTACTGAACAGACAGCCCAGAAGAGCCAAAATCACCCGAACAGTCCACGAGAAGGGTCAACGTGCTGAGTCCAAGGACCAATGTGCTGATATGTGTACTGATGGACAGCAACAAACGTTATGTGTGTGCTGACGGACACACACGGACACACACGGACGTCCTGTGTATGCTGACGGACACACACGGACCTCCTGTGTGTACTGAACAGACAGCCCACGTTGGCCAAAATCACTCAAACAGTCCACGGGAAGGGCCAGCGTGCTGAGTCCAAGGACCAGCGTGCTGATATGTGTACTGATGGACAGCCACGGACGTCCAGTGTGTGCTGACGGGCACACATGGACACACACGGACGTCCTGTGTGTGCTGACGGACACACACGGACGTCCTGTGTGTGATGACGGACAGCCACGGACAGCTACGAACGTCCTGTGTGTGTTGGCGGACACCCACAGACACACACGGACACACACGGACAGCCACGGACGACCTATGTGTGCTGACAGGCAGCAACAGATAGCCACAGACGTGCTGTGTGCGCTGGCAGACACCCACGGACGTCATGTGTGTACTGAACATACAGCCCACGTGGGCCTAAATCACCCAAACAGTCCACGAGAAGGGCCAGCGTGCTGAGTCCAAGGACCAACGTGCTGATATGTGTACTGATGGACAGCCACGGATGTCCTATGTGTGCTGACGGACACAGACGAACACACACGGACACACACGGACAGCCACGGATGTCCTGTGTGTGCTGGCAGACACCCACGGACGTCCTGTGTGTACTGACCAGACAGCCCACGTGGGCCAAAATCACCCGAACAGTTCACTGGAAGGGTCAAGGTGCTGAGTCCAAGGACCAACGTGCTGATATGTGTACTGATGGACAGCCACGAACGTCCTGTGTGTGCTGACGGACACACACGGACATCCTGTGTGTGCTGACGGACACACAGACGGACGTCCTGTGTGTGTGCTGACGGACACCCACGGACGTCCTGTGTATTGAACAGACAGCCCACGTGGGCCAAATTTACCCGAACAGTCCACGGGAAGGGTCAGCGTGCTGAGTCCAAGGACCAACGTGCTGATATGTGTACTGACGGACACCCACGCACGTCCTGTGTGTGCTGGCGGACACCCATGGATGTCCTGTGTGTACTGAACAGACAGCCCACGTGGGCCAAAATCACCCAAACAGTCCACGGGAAGGGCCAGCATGCTGACTCCAAGGACCAACGTGCTGATATGTGTACTGATGGACAGCCACAGACGTCCTTTGTGTGCTGACGGACACAGACGGACACACACGGACGCAAACAGACAGCCACAGACGTACTGTGTGTGCTGGCAGACACCCACGGACGTCCTGTGTGTACTGAACAGACAGCCCACAAGGGCCAAAATCACCCGAACAGTCCACGGGAAGGGTCAGCGTGCTGTCCAAGGACCAACGTGTTGATATGTGTACTGATGAACAGCCACGGACGTCATGTGTGTGCTGACGGACACACACGGACAGCCCCGGATGTCTTGTGTGTGCTGACGGACACACACGGACGTCCTGTGTGTGCTGACGGACACCCACAGACGTCATGTGTGTACTGAACAGACAGCCCACGTGGGCCAAAATCACTCAAACAGTCCACGGGAAGGGCCAGCGTGCTGAGTCCAAGGACCAGCGTGCTGATATGTGTACTGATGGACAGCCACAGACGTCCTGTGTGTGCTGACGGGCACACATGGACACACACGAACGTCCTGTGTGTGCTGACGGACACACACGGACGTCCTGTGTGTGCTGACGGACAACCACCGACAGCTACAAACGTCCTGTGTGTGGTGGCGGACACCCACAGACACACACGGACACACACGGACAGCCACGGACGTCCTATGTGTGCTGACGGTCAGCCACGGACAGCCACAGACGTGCTGTGTGCGCTTGCGGACACCCACGGATGTCCTGTGTGTACTGAACATACAGCCCACGTGGGCCTAAATCACCCAAACAGTCCACGGGAAGGGCCAGCGTGCTGAGTCCAAAGGACCAACGTGCTGATATGTGTACTGATGGACAGCCACGGATGTCCTATGTGTGCTGACGGACACAAACAAACACACACGGACACACACGGACAGCCACGGATGTCCTTTGTGTGCTGGCGGACACCCACGGACGTCCTGTGTGTACTGACCAGAAAGCCCACGTGGGCCAAAATCACCCGAACAGTTCACGGGAAGGGTCAACGTGCTGAGTCCAAGGACCAACGTGCTGATATGTGTACTGATGGACAGCCACGGACGTTCCTGTGTGTGCTGACGGACACACACAGACACACATGGACAGCCACGGACGTCATGGGTGTGTTGACGGGACACACACAGACGTCCTGTGTGTGCTGACGGACACCCACGGATGTCCTGTGTGTGCTGACGGACACACACGGACAGTCACAGACGTCCTTTGTGTGCTAACGGACAGCCACGGACGTCCTGTGTGTGCTGAAGGACACACACGGATGTTCTGTGTGTGCTGACAGACTGCCACGGACAGCCACGAACATCCTGTGTATGCTGGCGGACACACATAGACACACACGGACACACGCGGACAACCACAGACGTCCTGTGTGTGCTGACGGACAGCCACAGACAGCTACAGACGTCATGTGTGTGCTGGCAGACACCCGAGGACGTCTTGTATGTACTGAACAGACAGCCCATGTGGGCAAAAATCACCCAAACAGTCCACGGGAAGGGCCAGCGTGCTGAGTCCAGGGACCAACGTGCTGATATGTGTACTGATGGACAGCCACGGATGTCCTATGTGTGCTGACGGACACAGACGAACACACACGGACACACACGGACAGCCACGGATGTCCTGTGTGTGCTGGCAGACACCCACGGCGTCCCTGGGTGTACTGACCAGACAGCCCACGTGGGCCAAAATCACCCGAACAGTTCACTGGAAGGGTCAAGGTGCTGAGTCCAAGGACCAACGTGCTGATATGTGTACTGATGGACAGCCACGAACGTCCTGTGTGTGCTGACGGACACCCACGGACGTCCTGTGTATATGAACAGACAGCCCACGTGGGCCAAATTTACCCGAACAGTCCACGGGAAGGGTCAGCATGCTGAGTCCAGGGACCAACGTGCTGATATGTGTACTGATGGACAGCCACGGACGTCCTGTGTGTTCTGACGGCGGACACGGACACACACGGACACACAAGAACAGCCACGAATGTCCTGTGTGTGCTGACGGACAGCCACGGACGTCCTGTGTGTGCTGGCAGACACCCACGGACGTCCTCTGTGTACTGAACAGACAGCCCACGTGGGCCAAAATAACCCAAAAAGTCCACGAGAAGGGCCAGCGTGCTAAGTCCAAGGACCAACGTGCTGATATGTATACAGATGGACGGGCCACAGACAGCCACGGACGTCCTGTGTGTGCTGGCGGACACCCACGGACGTCCTGTGTGTACTGAACAGACAGCCCACAAGGGCCAAAATCACCCGAACAGTCCACGGGAAGGGTCAACGTGCTGAGTCCAAGGACCAACGTGCTGATATGTGTACTGATGGACAGCAACGGACGTTATGTGTGTGCTGACGAACACACACGGACACACACGGACAGTCACGGACGTCATGTGTGTGCTGACGGACACACACGGACCTCCTGTGTGTACTGAACAGACAGCCCACATTGGCCAAAATCACTCAAACAGTCCTCGGGAAGGGCCAGCGTGCTGAGTCCAAGGACCAGCGTGCTGATATGTGTACTGATGGACAGCCACGGACGTCCAGTGTGTGCTGACGGGCACACATGGACACACACGGACGTCCTGTGTGTGCGGACGGACACACACGGACGTCCTGTGTGTGATGACGGAAAGCCACGGACAGCTACGAACGTCCTGTGTGCGTTGGCGGACACCCACAGACACACACAGACACACACGGACAGCCACGGACCACCTATGTGTGCTGACAGACAGCAACAGATAGCCACAGACGTGCTGTGTGCGCTGGCAGACACCCACGGACGTCATGTGTGTACTGAACATACAGCCCACGTGGGCTTAAATCACCCAAACAGTCCACGGGAAGGGCCAGCGTGCTGAGTCCAAGGACCAACGTGCTGATATGTGTACTGATGGACAGCCACGGATGTCCTATGTGTGCTGACGGACACAGACGAACACACACGGACACACACGGACAGCCACGGATGTCCTGTGTGTGCTGGCAGACACCCACGGACGTCCTGTGTGTACTGACCAGACAGCCCACGTGGGCCAAAATCACCCGAACAGTTCACTGGAAGGGTCAAGGTGCTGAGTCCAAGGACCAACGTGCTGATATGTGTACTGATGGACAGCCACGAACGTCCTGTGTGTGCTGACGGACACACCACGGACGTCCTTTGTGTGCTGACGGACACACAGACGGACATCCTGTGTGTGCTGACGGACACCCACGGACGTCCTGTGTGTACTGAACAGACAGCCAACGTGGGCCAAAATTACCCGAACAGTCCACGGGAAGCGTCAGCGTGCTGAGTCCAAGAACAACCGTGCCGATACGTGTACTGACGAACACCCACGCACGTCCTGTGTGTGCTGGCGGACACCCACGAATGTCCTGTGTGTACTGAACAGACAGCCCACGTGGGCCAAAATCACCCAAACAGTCCACAGGAAGGGCCAGCATGCTGACTCCAAGGACCAACGTGCTGATATGTGTACTGATGGACAGCCACAGACGTCCTTTATGTGCTGACGGACACAGACGGACACACACGGACGCACACAGACAGCCACGGATGTACTGTGTGTGCTGGCGGACACCCACGGACGTCCTGTGTGTACTGAAACGACAGCCCACGTGGGCCAAAATCACCCGAACAGTCCACGGGAAGGGTCAGCGTGCTGTCCAAGGACCAACGTGCTGATATGTGTACTGATGAACAGCCACGGACGTCATGTGTGTGCTGACGGACACACACGGACAGCCCCGGATGTCCTGTGTGTGCTGACGAACACACACGGACGTCCTGTGTGTGATGACGGACACCCACAGACGTCATGTGTGTACTGAACAGACAGCCCACGTGGGCCAAAATCACTCAACAGTCCACGGGAAGGGCAGCGTGCTGAGTCCAAGGACCAGCGTGCTGATATGTGTACTGATGGACAGCCACAGACGTCCTGTGTGTGCTGACGGGAACACATGGACACACACGAACGTCCTGTGTGTGCTGACGGACACACACGGACGTCCTGTGTGTGCTGACAGACAGCCACAAACAGCTACAAACGTCCTGTGTGTGGTGGCGGACACCCACAGACACACACGGACACACACTGTAAGACCCGAACCCTGGCCTCTCGACCTGATGGAGTCCGCAGGCTTACTTATTAATTTCTCTGCTTGTTTGATCCATTTTTAAGTCTATTAGTTACTAAGTCATATTCGAATATGAGGTTCATAAACAAAGGAACTGATTGCACAGCGGAATAACAATGTATAAACTTTGTATTACTTAGAAACATGAGATTCAATACACAACTTCTTAACAGTCTCATAGACAATCACTAGTTCATCCCTAGCATCATCTAACCACACGTTACACAGCCTCTCACTGACCGAGCCTTCACGGCTCCTTGGCTTGACCAGAACCATCCTTAGTTCCTGAAACCACAACCAGATAAGCATTAATCATAACCGAGAATAGAACGGATTGATTCTACAATGCTTGGCTTGGTTCCTAGAACTTAGATAAACCTCAGTCAACATAATCATAAAACGTATGAACCTACCTACCGTATCCTAAGTCATTCAACCAACCACCCCTTGACTTAGAATCAGATAGATAGTCCAGAATAGATAACAGAACACACGAACAGATCCGGATCGTCCCCAAAGACCAATCCGTCTATCCGGATAGAATCTAGGTGCGACCGGCCAATGGAGTCCGGCTCAATGGCCCAACGGACTCCCTTACCTGATCCGGCCTTAGGCCTGGATCCAATCGGCCTAGTAAGCCTCAAGCCTAATCCGGAAGGCTTAGCAACCGGTCAGACCTTGCGACTCTACCTTGGCTTAGACAAACCGTGACCTTGTCTTAACTAGACAAGCCATAGGCTGATCCATAAGGATCGGTCCTAACCTGTCCCGAAAGACACCGTTTGGAACATGCACCCTTTGGCCAATCGTGCCTCCTGGTTCTCGTACCTTTTGATGTTCGCAACCTTTGGTAACTCGTACCTTTTGGTCCCTGACACCCTTTGGCAACTCACAACCTTTGAACACTCATGACTCTTGACAACTCGTGCCCTTTGGGTCATTCCCAACCGTTCGTCCTAACCGCCCAGTCTTGGTGCGATCGGATCATCCGTCTAACCGACCCGTGTCAAGGCTAGCGGTCTGGTTATGTTCGGCCAAAGCCTAGGGACGTGTCCCTTGGACTCAACCAACACAACCTTTCGTGTTTAACCAGAGAGAAGAGAAGAGAAACGAATTGAAATAGATAAGGAGAGCCGGATGGGACTTAGGAACCGACCAGAGCCGCGGTGCGGTCGCATGGACCGTCCGTTCGGTCTGATGGAGCCACGGCCCATCACATACCTTGTGAACCACATCTGGGTTCTCCATGCTCTTCTCCTTGTCTTGATCTCCCATTCTTGACCGGAGTTAGTTCTCAAACGATCAGAGTCGCCGGAACACAACACCACCACAATCGGCCTTTCTCTTGGCCGGAACTCTCTCTTTCTCTCTTTCTTTCTCTCTACGTTTTTCTCTGAGTATTTTACTCTGGAATTGGATAATGAAATCGACCAGAGAGCCCCCATATTTATAGAAAACGAGGGGGTAAGTCTTGCCCCACGAACAGGCACGACTTGCTAGCGAATGGGCACCATCGGCCAAGAGTTGCCCCCTTTCGGCCACTTGCATCCCTTCGCCCTTTCTGATTGGGTTTGGGGTCGGCCACAAGCCCAACCCACGCCCCAGGCCTCCTGGACACAGCCCACAGCCTTGCCCAAGGACCCAACAGCCCATGGCCTCATGGCCGGACCTCCCAGCCCGCCACTGACCCAGACCCGGACCATCGGCCTAAAGCCCGGACAGTCCGTCTAGCTGAGATGAGCTGACACTCAGCTGCCTCAGCTGAGTGAGCTAGTAGTCCAGCTAGTGGAGCTGACTTAGTAGGGACTGAGCTGGAGTGAACTGAACCTAGCTTCCTTGAGCTGGCCGAGCTACTCGTCCACTTCGTCCTAGCTACCGTCTTACTCGTCCTAGCTGACACTTAGCTCGTATAAGGTTAAGTCTAAGTTTCCTTATATCCTTAACCTTCTTTCTCGACCATGGAACGCTTGCCTTGATGTCTCAAGACTGGCTTGTACGTTTCCTCGAACCATGGCCGTCCCAACAATCCTATTCAGGATTGGGGGCGTGACAAGTCTCCCCCCTTGGGATGGATTCGTCCTCGAATCCGAATCGAATGCTTCCTCGGAAACAAACTGGTCCAACCACTCTGGGTACTCTGCTTTCATTCTAGCTTCGGTCTCCCAAGTGATTATATCCTGACCATTACAGTCCCAGACGACCTTGACCATCTGGACCGTCTTCTTCCTTGTTGCTTTTTCCATCCTATCTATGATTCGAACTGGCCTCGTTTCCAAGGTTAGGTTCTTACCAAGATCGTCTGGAATGGCAGGAAGAGCGATGTCTTGGTCCGTCAAACATTTCCGAAGTTGGGAGACGTGGAACACATTATGAAATGCGTCCATCTTGGCCGGTAAGTCCAACTTGTAGGCCACCATCCCAACTCTTTCAATGACCTTGAACGGCCCCAAGTATCTCGGGTCTAACTTCCGTCTCCCGGAAATTCGGACTCGTCCTTTGAAGGTAATCATTTTGAGATACACCAAGTCACCTACTTGAAACTCGAGATCTTTCCTTCTTCGATCTGCATAGTTCTTTTGGCGATCTTGTGCCTGTCTCATCTTGTCCCTCAAGAACTTGATCTTTTCGGTTGTCTCTTCGACAATCTCCGGACCAATCATGCTGCGTTCCCCAACTTGGGTCCAGCATAAGGGTGTCCTGCATGGACGCCCATACAGAGCTTCGTATGGCGACATGCCAATACTACTATGGAAACTATTGTTGTAAGCAAATTCTACCAGAGGTAGATGTTTCTCCCAGGAATCACCCCAGTCTAGAACACATGCTCGCAACATATCTTCCAATGTCTGGATCGTACGTTCAGACTGTCCATCCGTCTGTGGGTGATAGGCTGTACTCATGTTCACCCTTGTTCCTAAGGCCTTTTGGAAAGCCTTCCAGAAGTAAGATGTGAACCTTGAATCCCTATCCGAGACTATGCTTGCCGGCACACCATGTAGTCGGACGATCTCATCAATGTACTTACGTACAATCTGATCTACCCCATCCGACTTCTTGATAGCCAGGAAGTGTGCTGATTTGGTTAGTCGATCTACCACAACCCAAACCGCATCCTTCTTATTCCTCGTGGTAGGGAACCCGGTCACAAAGTCCATTGTGATGTGATCCCATTTCCATTCCGGAATAGGCAAGCTTTGTAATAACCCACTAGGCACCTGATGTTCTGCTTTGATGAGTTGGCAAGTGGAACACTTGGCCACCCATTCCGCTACATCTGCCTTCATACGGATCCAATGATAGAATTTCTTAAGGTTCTGGTACATCTTAGTCGCACCAGGATGAACCGAGAATCTGGACTTATGAGCCTCCCTCATAATCTCTTCCTTTAGACTCCTATCATTAGGAACACTGATCCGACCGTTTACTAGGATGGTACCATCCTTTGCGATCTGGTACTCCGTCCTATCATTCTGAGCAACCTTATTCAGGTTCTCGTCCTGACCTTGAGCCAACCGGATTCGAGTAAGCAGGTCGGCTTGGTTAACCGCCTCCAACCCCAAAGCTTCGGTTGTCGTAGTCAGCACATTCAGCCGCAGAGCACGGACCATACCGTCCAGGTCGTCCGCCTCCCGTTCGGCCGATACATCAGCCCTCTTCCGGCTCAAAGCGTCTGCTACCAGATTAGCCTTTCCCGGATAGTAGGTGATGTCCAAATCGTAGTCAGCTACGAATTCCATCCACCTCCTCTGCCTTAAGTTTAACTCAGGCTGGGTGAATATATACTTAAGACTCTTATGGTCCGTAAGTATCTGAACTTTGGCGCCATACAAGTATGATCGCCAAATCTTTAAGGCGAATACTACCGCAGCCATTTCGAGATCATGGGTGGGGTAGTTTCCCTCATGTTTCCTCAACTGCCTGGACGCATAGGCAATGACTTTCCCATGCTGGGTCAATACGCAACCTAGTCCAGTGATGGACGCGTCCGTATAGACCACATATGGTTGATCGGCCTCCGGAAGCACTAGGACGGGTGCGCTAGTCAGCATGTTCTTAAGTGCGGAGAAACATCCTCACACTCTTCAGCCCATGTGAACTTAACGTCCTTCCCAGTCAACCGCGTCATAGGCTGAGCCAAGCTTGCGAATCCTTTCACAAACTTTCTATAGTAACCTGCCAGCCCTAAGAAGCTTCTGACTTCCGTAGCACTGCGTGGTCGGGGCCAATCCTTGATTGCCCTGATCTTCTCTGGATCCACCGAGATGCCCTGATCGGAAACAATATGGCCGAGGAACCCAATACTCTTCTGCCAAAAGCTACATTTACTGAGTTTAGCATAGAGTTTGTGTTCTCGTAATCGTTCCAGCACGGCTCTCAAGTGTTTCCTATGAGATTCCTCATCCTTGGAATAAATTAGGATATCATCAATGAAGATGATCACGAATTCATCCAAGAAATCTCGGAACACGCTGTTCATCATTTTCATGAAAGCGGCAGGTGCATTGGTCAGACCGAACGGCATCACTACGAACTCGTAATGACCGTACCTGGTCCTAAATGCCGTCTTCCTAATATCATTTGGCTCTATAGGGATCTGATGATACCCTGAAGCCAAATCAATCTTGGAAAACCACTTGGCTCCTTTGAGTTGATCCAACAGTTCGTCTATCCTGGGCAACGGGTACTTGTTCTTCACAGTGACCCTGTTCAACCCTCGATAGTCGATGCACAGACGCATGCTACCATCCTTCTTTTCACGAAGAGGACTGGTGCACCCCAAGGGGAGCTTGGCCGTATGAACCCCTTGTCAAGCAATTCTTCCAATTGCTTCTTTAGCTCGGCCATCTCGGCCGGAGCCATCCGGTACGGACTCTTGGACAGCGGAGCTGTCCCTGGCTCTAGTTCAATCGTAAATGGATCCGACCTATCAGGGGGGACACCCTGAGGTACCTGGAACACATCTGGGAACTTCGACACCAACGAATCCTCTGAAAGGTCTTTCAGACAGACAGAACTGCCCGGCTCTGTAGTTGTAATTGTAGCCAAAAAGGACTGACAACCCTGTTCCAACATCCGAATCGCTCGAACTGCTGAAACCACTACTTTCTCTTGAGCCGGACACAGACATTGGTACTGGATCGGTCGAAGCCCAGTCTCCAATTGCACACGACCTCTATGGCAATCGAGAGTGGCCCGATACTTTCCCAACCAGTCCATACCTAGGATCACTTCGTGATTCTTTAGGTTGACACAGACCAAATCCACAGGGAATACCTTTCCCTGTATTGACACTGGGATATTTGACATGAGACCTAGTGAGTTCATGGCTTGCCCTCCGGCCGCCCTCACTATCCCAAAATTATCTCCAGCGTCCAGACAGAACAGACCCTTTCCGACCAGTCCCGGACTCACAAAACTATGTGTAGCCCCTGTGTCGAAAAGTACGTGGGTTTCCACACCACCAATCATGAGGGTTCCTAACAGAGACCCTCATCAGAATCCCCTAGACATTCTAGGTTCCATACCAAGCATTTTCTACTTGAATGTAAAAAGAAAAATTTAGAATTACCAGAGATCGAATCAAACGATCCAGAAGCGCCGTCGTCCCGGGACAGCTCATACACCCTTGGTGTTGTGGTCGGCCTACTCTGGGTCGACTTGCCTGTGTCTCCACGGCCCTTCCCTTGTCCTCCTTGTAGCTTAGGACAATCCGACTTGTAGTGTCCAGTCTTGCCACATAGGAAGCAAGTCACGGAGCCGCTGCCACTGGACTGGTCGGAGAATCGGTTTGGTCGAGTGCAGTTTTGTTTTGTGATCTGTGATCCATGCTGCCACATCGCACACAAGCCCCCATGGCCTTCCAGCACTCGGGATGATTCTTTCACACTTGGGACATGTAGGTCGGCCACCAGAGGTCTTACCTCCGTCCACCTGGTCCCACTTCCTCTTTTTTTCATTTGTTTTTTGCCCGACGGGAGACTGTGAGCCTTAGCCTTATTAGCTTCTTCAGCCAAGTTAGACTCTAGCAAAGCCACCCGCCACCAGTTCTCCGATGGATGAAAGTGCGGATCGATGGGTCTGGGTCCTTAGGCTCTCCGGATGAACCTACGGACCTGGTGACTGCCTCGTCTCTCCAGCTCTCTTCCAACAACGTCTGAGCCGGTTGAACTCTTCTTCATACTCGTACTACGTCCCGGCGGCCTTGGGCCAAATCTAGAAACTGAGCTTCCAGACGATCCCAAGCCTCAGCAGGGAAGTATTTGCGGTTGAATTCAATTCAAAGTCCGCAAAACTTTCCAGACTCCCATTGGTGTCCGCTTGTCCACTGCAAGCCACCAGTTATGCGCGTCCCCTTCCAGGAAGTGAACCGCAATGTCGTCGTCTCCACTGGGACAGCGAGTTGATTGAAAGTTTCGGACCAACTACTCCTCCACTCGTCTGCCACAATAGGGTCGGTGCTACCGGAGAAATGCTTCGTACCCAACCTGGATAAATGTTGAAGCAGACTCAGATAGTCCACCTTCTTTTCCAGACTTTTCCGGTGGATCGATCTCGATCACCTCAACCGTTTCCACAACTGGACCATTGGTGTTGGGGGTGGTCGTAGCCACAGGCGTAGCCTGGCCAACCGAGGAGTTCACTAGTGGCGTGAACAGTTGCGCCATAGCCGCAAGCCCTGAGTCCCCATTACTTCATGGCCTCTAACAAGTCCTCTTTGGACAGTGTTGCGGGCACATTAGCCGTTCCATCGGCCACTCTCTCATGCTGGTCACCATCACGGTTAGCGTTCGAGGATTCCACTTCCTCATCACTCTCCCGATGTTCCTGACCATCCTGTTGCGTCCCCGTAAGATTAGCCTGATCAGTTGGCAACACGTCTCTAGTGTCAGCTGCGGCCGGATCGGTTTGCAATCCGGATAGATTGGTCCGTCCATGGCCACTTGACTAGACTGACCGGCTGTTTTCTTACTCTTTCGGGACTTTCCCGATTTGCTTTTTCCAGCCTAAGGATTCAGACAATGTTAGTACGAAACACACTAACAAACAAAACAAAACAATCCCTAGACTAAGCAATCAAACCTCACCGTGAGACCTAATCAGCTGGCTGCGTGTGTGTGTGTGGACTGCCTAACCCAACTATCCTAGAATCAAGCATGCTCTGATACCAACTTGTAAGACCCGAACCCTGGCCTCTCGACCTGATGGAGTCCGCAGGCTTACTTATTAATTTCTCTGCTTGTTTGATCCATTTTTAAGTCTATTAGTTACTAAGTCATATTCGAATATGAGGTTCATAAACAAAGGAACAGATTGCACAGCGGAATAACAATGTATAAACTTTGTATTACTTAGAAACATGAGATTCAATACACAAACTTCTTAACAGTCTCATAGACAATCACTAGTTCATCCCTAGCATCATCTAACCACACGTTACACAGCCTCTCACTGACCGAGCCTTCACGGCTCCTTGGCTTGACCAGAACCATCCTTAGTTCCTGAAACCACAACCAGATAAGCATTAATCATAACCGAGAATAGAACGGATTGATTCTACAATGCTTGGCTTGGTTCCTAGAACTTAGATAAACCTCAGTCAACATAATCATAAAACGTATGAACCTACCTACCGTATCCTAAGTCATTCAACCAACCCCCCTTGACTTAGAATCAGATAGATAGTCCAGAATAGATAACAGAACACACAACAGATCCGGATCGTCCCCAAAGACCAATCCGTCTATCCGGATAGAATCTAGGTGCGACCGGCCAATGGAGTCCGGCTCAATGGCCCAACGGACTCCCTTACCTGATCCGGCCTTAGGCCTGGATCCAATCGGCCTAGTAAGCCTCAAGCCTAATCCGGAAGGCTTAGCAACCGGTCAGACCTTGCGACTCTACCTTGGCTTAGACAAACCGTGACCTTGTCTTAACTAGACAAGCCATAGGCTGATCCATAAGGATCGGTCCTAACCTGTCCCGAAAGACACCGTTTGGAACATGCACCCTTTGGCCAATCGTGCCTCTGGTTCTCGTACCTTTTGATGTTCGCAACCTTTGGTAACTCGTACCTTTTGGTCCCTGACACCCTTTGGCAACTCACAACCTTTGAACACTCATGACTCTTGACAACTCGTGCCCTTTGGGTCATTCCCAACCGTTCGTCCTAACGCCCAGTCTTGGTGCGATCGGATCATCCGTCTAACCGACCCGTGTCAAGGCTAGCGGTCTGGTTATGTTCGGCCAAAGCCTAGGGACGTGTCCCTTGGACTCAACCAACACAACCTTTCGTGTTTAACCAGAGAAGAGAAGAGAAACGAATTGAAATAGATAAGGAGAGCCGGATGGGACTTAGGAAACCGACCAGAGCCGCGGTGCGGTCGCATGGACCGTCCGTTCGGTCTGATGGAGCCACGGCCCATCACATACCTTGTGAACCACATCTGGGTTCTCCATGCTCTTCTCCTTGTCTTGATCTCCCATTCTTGACCGGAGTTAGTTCTCAAACGATCAGAGTCGCCGGAACACAACACCACACAATCGCCTTTCTCTTGGCCGGGAACTCTCTCTTTCTCTCTTTCTTTCTCTCTACGTTTTTCTCTGAGTATTTTACTCTGGAATTGGATAATGAAATCGACCAGAGAGCCCCCATATTTATAGAAAACGAGGGGGTAAGTCTTGCCCCACGAACAGGCACGACTTGCTAGCGAATGGGCACCATCGGCCAAGAGTTGCCCCCTTTCGGCCACTTGCATCCCTTCGCCCTTTCTGATTGGGTTTGGGGTCGGCACACAAGCCCAACCAACGCCCCAGGCCTCCTGGACACAGCCCACAGCCTTGCCCAAGAGACCCAACAGCCCATGGCCTCATGGCCGGACCTCCCAGCCCGCCACTGACCCAGACCGGACCATCGGCCTAAGCCCGGACAGACCGTCTAGCTGAGATGAGCTGACACAGCTGCCTCAGCTGAGTGAGCTAGTAGTCCAGCTAGTGGAGCTGACTTAGTAGGACTGAGCTGGAGTGAACTGAACCAAGCTTCCTTGAGCTGGCCGAGCTACTCGTCCACTTCGTCCTAGCTACCGTCTTACTCGTCCTAGCTGACACTTAGCTCGTATAAGGTTAAGTCTAAGTTTCCTTATATCCTTAACCTTCTTTCTCGACCATGGAACGCTTGCCTTGATGTCTCAAGACTGGCTTGTACGTTTCCTCGAACCATGGCGTTCATGTGAACACTCCCAACAATCCTATTCAGGATGGGGGCGTGACACACACGGACAGCCACAGAACGGTTCCGATGTGTGCTGACGGTCAGCCACGGACAGCCACAGATGTGCTGTTGCGCTTTTTTTTGTGGACTACCCACGGACGTTTCTATATGTGTGTACTTAACATACAGCCCACGTGGGCTAAAATCACCCAAATCAGAGTCCACGGGAAGTGGGCGTCAGCGTGCTGAGTCCAAGGACCAACGTGCTTTATGTGTACTGATGGACAGCCACGATGTCCTATGTGTGCTGACGGACACAAATGAACAACGTCACGGACCACACACGGACAGCCCGGATGTCCGGTGTGTGCTGGTTGGACACCCACGGACGTCCGTTGTGTGTACTGGACCAGTCAGCCCACGTGGGCCACAAAATC
>NW_026015373.1:0-7500 GCF_020379485.1 Brassica napus | reverse complement strand
TGTGGTTTCAGGATCGGACCAGGACCGTGGCAAGGCCAAGGAACCGTGAGGACTTAGCTGTGGATGGATGTGTGGGTTATGGGATAGTATTGTATTATGACTTATGACTTAGCCTATTGTGCAACTGACTGATTGTATGGATCACATGTTTATATTTATACAATGAATGTTTTCTCTTGTCTATCTGGTCGTGCATTGATTGAATGAACCTCAAGATTTCGAAAATGACTTAGTGAATATGGAACTTTAAAACTGATGGAACTTAGAAACATGGTTTAGGTAAGGCACGGACCTAGTGGGACCTAAGGGTCAGGTTCGGGTCTTACAAGTTGGTATCAGAGCGGAGTTGATTCTAGGATTTGTTTGGGTTTGGGTTAGTCACCACACATCCGGCTGGTTCTCATGGTAAGGTCTGGTCGTTTTGCTTAGCCTTAGGGATTGTTGTGATTTATTTTGTTATATCATGTGAGCTGACATGATTGTTTACATGTGTTGAATCCCAAGGGTGGAAAAAGCAAGTCCAGATCTCGGAAGGGTAAGGATGGAGCTGGGGCATCCGGTCCAGTGGGTGCAGATGATGTGAATCTGGCCGCAACATTGCCAATCCAAGCGGATGGGGTTAATGTTGGGACTGGATTGCCTTCGGTTCAGCTCAACCCTACTGAGGTTCGTGTGGATGGAGCTGAGTTCCAGCTGGAACATGAGCCAGAACGAGCTGATGGAGCTAATGGAGCTGATGGGAATGGACGGCAGCAACAGGATGGGCTGGAAGGTGAAGGCGAATCTTCACAGACTGGCCGTCTTGGTGACCGTAATGGGGCTGCGGACGGCAGGGCAGCTGGTCCGGTGAACCAGGCTGCGGAACCATCCATGCATGAGGTTCTGGAGGTCATGAGAGCTATGAGTACTCAAATGTTGGCTTTGACTCAGGCGTTTACACCTTTGGGTCAGGACATACCGACTCATACTGCTATTCCTATAAGGAACCAGCAGGCTGGCCGAGCAGCAGCAGCTCCGGTAGCTGGTGGAGCAGCTCCGGTTCATGGGGAACAGGAAGCTGAGGTGATTGAGATTGACCCCCCAGCTAGGGCGACCAGGAAGGTGGATTACTTGAAGGTGCTGGAGCACATCACTCGTATGGGCACTAAACACTTTGCTGGAAGTGTTGACCCTCTTGAGGCGGATGAGTGGAGGAGCAGGTTGGCTCGTAACTTCAGCTCAAGCCGCTGCCCAGAGGACTACCAGAAGGACATTGCGGTTCACTTCTTGGAGGGAGATGCCCACAACTGGTGGTTGGCTCTTGACAAGCGCACCAATGGTACCATAGAGCGCTTTGAGGACTTTGAGGTTGAGTTCAACCACAAGTACTTCCCAGCTGAGGCATGGGACCGTTTGGAAGCTAAGTTCCTGGACTTGGTTCAGGGACGCAGGACGGTACGTGAGTACGAAGAAGAGTTCAACCGACTCAGGCGCTATGTGGGTAAGGAGTTGGAGGACGAGGCAGTTCAGGTTCGCCGGTTCATCAGAGGCCTTAGGGCTGAACTCCGGACCTATTGCTCAGTCCGTACCTTCTCCACTGTGTCTGAGCTGGTTGAGAGGATGGCCTTGCTTGAGGTCAACCTTGCGGATGAGCATAAGCAGAAGGTCAAAAGTGTGGTGGTGGCTTCAAGCCAGAGTGGTGACCGGAAGAGGAAAAGGGACCAGGCTGAAGAGGGTAAAACCTCAAGTGGTAGGCCTGTGTGTCCCAAGTGTGGCCGACACCATGGAGGTGAATGTTGGAGAGCAATGGGAGCTTGTCTTCGATGTGGTAAGATGGATCACTCAGCTCGGGACTGTCCTAGACAGGAGCAAGGAGCTGGTGGTGATACCAGGACTTGCCACTACTGTGGAAAGAAGGGACATCTCCGTAAGGATTGTCCCAAGTTAGCAGCCGGGTCGAGCAAGGGCCGTGGTGAGGGCAACAAGCCAGACCAGAACCGCGGTCAGACCTCTGCACCCCGCGTCTATGAGCTGTCCAAGGATGAGGACAAGGCTGGACCATTCCTCGCGATCACTGGTAATGTGTCTGATCTTATTCTTTCCAATTCAGTAGAATTGCATGGTATGGAACCTAGGACGGTTAGATACTTAGTTTGGGTCATGTGTAGGGACCCTAAGTATTGGTGGTGTGGAAACACATGTACTTTTCGATACTGGAGCTACACATAGTTTTGTGAGTCCAGGGATGCTCGGAAAGGGGTTGTTCCAGTTGGGAACGGGGGATTGTCCTGGGGTAGTGAATGCGGCCGGTGGGCAAGTGATGCATTCGCTAGGGGTGATTCAGGACGTCCCAGTAATGATCCAGGACAGGGTCATGCCTGTGGATCTTGTGGTAGTCCACCTAAAGAATCACGAGGTGATCTTGGGTATGGACTGGCTTGGAAAGTATCGGGCCACTCTTGACTGTCACCGGGGGCGTGTGCTTTTTGAGAGTGGGTGTGGGGCTCCGATCAGGTTCCAAGGTATACGTCCGATCTCTGGATGCTTGGTGGTGTCAGCTATCCATGTTGAGAGGATGCTGAGGAAGGGTTGTGAGGCTTATCTGGCCACAATCGCCACTAAGGAGGTCGTAGGGGGTGGTGACCCGGAGGGAATACCGCTGGTTGGTGAGTTCCAGGATGTGTTTAGGGCGCTACAGGGCATTCCCCCTGATAGGTTGGATCCATTCATAATAGAACTCGAACCAGGGACGGCCCCATTATCCAAAAGTCCCTACAGAATGGCTCCTGCCGAGATGGCCGAGCTTAAGAAGCAACTTGAAGAGTTGCTGGATAAGGGTTTCATACGGCCTAGTGTGTCACCCTGGGGAGCACCAGTCCTCTTTGTGAAGAAGAAGGATGGTAGCTTCAGATTGTGTATTGACTATCGAGGGTTAAACCGGGTGACTGTGAAGAACAAGTACCCATTGCCTCGGATAGATGAGTTGTTGGATCAGCTCAAGGGTGCAAAATGGTTTTCTAAAATCGATTTGGCTTCAGGGTATCATCAGATTCCCATTGAACCAAATGATGTAAGGAAGACAGCCTTCCGAACCAGGTATGGCCACTATGAGTTTGTGGTCATGCCATTTGGATTAACCAATGCACCAGCAGCTTTCATGAAGATGATGAACAGCATATTCAGGGATTTCCTGGATGAGTTTGTAATCATCTTCATTGATGATATCTTGGTCTACTCCAAGACCAAAGAGGATCATGAGAGACATCTAAGAGCAGTGTTGGGACGATTGAGGGAACAACAGCTCTATGCCAAATTGAGCAAGTGCAGTTTTTGGCAAAGAAGTGTTGGGTTCCTGGGTCACATTGTATCCGACCAAGGTGTCTCCGTGGACCCGGAAAAGATTAAGGCCATACAAGAATGGCCTAGACCTAAGAGTGCAACTGAAGTCAGGAGCTTTCTAGGTCTGGCCGGTTATTACAGGAAGTTTGTCAAGGGGTTTGCCAGCTTGGCTCAACCTATGACACAACTGACTGGGAAAGACGTGAGGTTTGTATGGTCTGAGAAATGTGAGGAATGTTTCTCTGCACTTAAGCACATGTTGACAAGTGCACCGGTATTGGTGTTGCCAGAGGCAGACCAACCATATGTGGTTTACACAGACGCCTCCATAACCGGATTAGGATGTGTATTAACCCAACATGGGAAGGTCATCGCTTATGCCTCTAGGCAGTTGAGGAAGCATGAGGGGAACTATCCAACCCACGACCTTGAGATGGCCGCAGTGGTGTTCGCCCTCAAGATATGGCGATCATACTTGTATGGTGCCAAGGTTCAGATTTTGACCGACCACAAGAGTCTCAAGTATATATTCACTCAACCTGAGTTGAATTTGAGGCAAAGGAGATGGATGGAGTTCGTGGCCGATTATGATCTGGATATTGCTTACCATCCAGGTAAAGCAAACCTAGTGGCCGATGCCTTAAGCCGTAGGAGAGCTGAGGTATCAGCCGAGAGGGAAGCAGAGGTGCTGGAAGGGATGGTTAGGACATTGCATTTAAACACACTGGCCAGCGAGGACGAGCCGTTGGGTTTAGAAGCAGTGAACCAGGCTGATCTCCTTACCAGGATCAGGCAAGCACAAAGCTTGGATGAGAACCTCCAGAAGGTTGCTCTGAATGATAAAACCGAGTACCAGGTTGCGAGTGATGGTACGATTTTGGTCCATGGGAGGATCAGTGTTCCGAATGTAAGGGAACTAAAGGAAGAGATTATGAGTCAGTCTCATAAGTCTAAGTTCTCTGTGCACCCGGGACTGAACAAGATGTACAAGGATATCAAGAGGTACTATCATTGGATCCGTATGAAGACGGATGTGGCCGAGTGGGTGGCTAAGTGTCCTACTTGCCAACTCGTCAAGGCTGAGCACCAAGTACCCAGTGGATTACTCCAGAATCTACCTATTCCAGAATGGAAGTGGGATCACATCACCATGGACTTTGTGTCAGGTTTTCCCATGACCAGGAATAGAAAGGATTCGGTTTGGGTAGTGGTGGATCGTCTGACCAAGTCAGCTCTGTTCATACCAATCAAGAAGACTGATGGTGTGGAGCCCTTGGTACAGATTTACATGGATCAGGTGGTACGCCTGCATGGTGTACCAGCCAGTATTGTGTCGGATAGGGACCCTCGGTTCACTTCTTATTTCTGGAAGGCTTTCCAAAAGGCCTTGGGAACAAGAGTGCACATGAGCACAGCCTATCACCCCCAAACGGATGGTCAGTCTGAAAGAACCATCCAGACGTTGGAAGACATGTTAAGGGCTTGTGTCTTGGACTGGGGAAATTCCTGGGAAAGACACTTGCCATTGGTAGAGTTTGCTTACAACAACAGCTTCCATACCAGTATTGGGATGTCGCCCTACGAAGCTTTGTACGGACGGCCCTGCAGGACACCATTATGCTGGACCCAAGTGGGGGAGCGCAGCATGATAGGACCTGAGATAGTGGAGGAGACCACGGAGAAGATTAAGTTCATCCGTGACAAGATGAAGGAGGCACAGGACCGTCACAAGTCTTATGCGGATAAGAGAAGGAAACATGTTGAGTTTGAGGTGGACGACATGGTCTACCTCAAGATGATTACTTTCAGAGGTCGGAAAAGGGTTTCTGGCCGAGGGAAGTTGGATCCAAGGTACTTGGGTCCATTCCGGATCATTGAGAGAGTTGGTTCGGTGGCTTACAAGCTTAACCTACCAACTGAGATGGAAGCATTTCATAATGTATTCCATGTGTCTCAATTGAGAAAATGTCTTTCAGATCAAGACATTGTGATACCGGAAATTCCATCTGATCTAGGCACGAACCTCACCTTGGAGACAAGGCCGGTTCGGATTGTAGACAGGATGGAAAAAGCAATGAGGAACAAGACCATTCAAATGGTCAAAGTCGTGTGGGAATGCAGTGGGCAAGAACAAGTCACTTGGGAAACCGAGATGAGAATGAAAGCTGACTATCCAGAGTGGTATGGTCAGTTTATGATGGAGACAAGTCTAGACTTGGATTCGAGGACGAATCCATCTCAAGTGGGGGAGACTTGTCATGTCCCTGATTCTAGATAGAGCCTTCGGGCACAGCCATGGTACGGGGAGACGTGCTAGTCAGGTCGTAAGACCTAAAGACAAGCGTATCATGGCTGGAATGGATGGTTAAGTGCATCAGTATGCTGAGACTTGACCAGAATCGGATGGAGACAAGGAAATAAGAGCTGGATGAGTTCTAAGGCAGCTGGACGATGATGGGAAGCAGCTCAGTCAGCTAGGACAAGCTTAGTGTAGCTCACACTAGCTTGGGTCAGCTCCAGTAGCTGGATCACTAGCTCCCTCAGCTGGGGAAGCTGGCACTCAGCTCAACTCAGCTGGGTGGAGTGTTATGGTCCGGGCCAGTGTTGCCGGTCCATGGGCGGTCAAGGGTCCGGCTGGGTGGTGGCTGAACCACTAAGGGCCTATGGGTCTTTATTGGGTCCGTGGGTCTTGGTGGATGTACTTGGGATGCAGATTGAGGCATTGGGCCTATTTCCAGACAGCCCACACGCCAAAGGGAGCAGTTGGACGGTTGATGGGCGAAAAGGTGGGAATTGGGCAGTTTGTGTCTTTTCCCTTCCAACCGGTTGCAACTGTCCGCCCAGGCAGTTATTGGCCGACCTTTCTCTATAAATACAGACACTTGGGTGTCGAAAATGGCATCAAATTCCTTAGGGAAAACTCTGCCAAAATCGTGACAGAAAGAAAGAGAGAAAGAGAGAAGAAGGCCGGCCAAACCGAGACTGTGGGTGGTGGTGATCGGACTCCGACCAGAAGTTGGTCTGTGGGAAGAGGAGAGCATTTGGTGATGGCAACCAGAGGCAAGGAGAAGGATCTGGAGAAGGGCTTGAGCACTCCTGAGCGCACGCCCAAGGTGAGTGGGATGGACCGAACCATCCTACCATGGCCGCGGTGGAATTCCGTGTAGGCTGTGGTCGGATTGGTTGGACCAGACCCATCTCTTCCTTTTCCCTTACTATTCTACTTCATCTCTTCTATGTTCTGAATGTGTTGGATGATTCAGACACGTTCTGACTGAGCCATGGTCTTGGTCGGTACCCAGAAACCCTCCATGGCCTTGGTTGGGCTGGTGTGTTGAGATCTCATAGTTCCTGAAGGGATTATTGGGATCCGACCATGGATTGTTCTTAGTGATGATTTATCATGAATTATCATGGTTTCTAATTGGATTTATCAGTCCGATTTGATGGTGGTCAGTTATGGCCGGTTTAGTGGAATTTGGCCGAGTTCTAGGTGAAGGAGGCCGGTTCTGTCTAATCTGATTGTGGATTCTTCTTAGTTGGGAATTATCAGTAATTGTCATGAATTTTATTTAGTTTTTGGAGATGTATTAAAAATGGCCAGAAATGGGATTTAGCCTTGGTCGTTTGTGGTTCAGTGTGATTGATGGGTTAGATCACATTGGATCAGTCTGGCCGTGTGTTAAATGGTTGTTTGGGATGTCTTAGTTGATGTCCTGAGTATGGCCGAGTGCTTTGTTGACTGATCGGTTAGCTTAGAGAACTTAGTTTAAGGGAACCAAACCATGCAATGTTAGATGAGCTTACTAGGGTATCGGTTTGTTATGTACTTATGTTGTTGTGTTGTGTGTGTGTTGTGGTTTCAGGATCGGACCAGGACCGTGGCAAGGCCAAGGAACCGTGAGGACTTAGCTGTGGATGGATGTGTGGGTTATGGGATAGTATTGTATTATGACTTATGACTTAGCCTATTGTGCAACTGACTGATTGTATGGATCACATGTTTATATTTATACAATGAATGTTTTCTCTTGTCTATCTGGTCGTGCATTGATTGAATGAACCTCAAGATTTCGAAAATGACTTAGTGAATATGGAACTTTAAAACTGATGGAACTTAGAAACATGGTTTAGGTAAGGCACGGACCTAGTGGGACCTAAGGGTCAGGTTCGGGTCTTACA
>NW_026015372.1:5000-12500 GCF_020379485.1 Brassica napus | reverse complement strand
GCCGCGGTGGAATTCCGTGTAGGCTGTGGTCGGATTGGTTGGACCAGACCCATCTCTTCCTTTTCCCTTACTATTCTACTTCATCTCTTCTATGTTCTGAATGTGTTGGATGATTCAGACACGTTCTGACTGAGCCATGGTCTTGGTCGGTACCCAGAAACCCTCCATGGCCTTGGTTGGGCTGGTGTGTTGAGATCTCATAGTTCCTGAAGGGATTATTGGGATCCGACCATGGATTGTTCTTAGTGATGATTTATCATGAATTATCATGGTTTCTAATTGGATTTATCAGTCCGATTTGATGGTGGTCAGTTATGGCCGGTTTAGTGGAATTTGGCCGAGTTCTAGGTGAAGGAGGCCGGTTCTGTCTAATCTGATTGTGGATTCTTCTTAGTTGGGAATTATCAGTAATTGTCATGAATTTTATTTAGTTTTTGGAGATGTATTAAAAATGGCCAGAAATGGGATTTAGCCTTGGTCGTTTGTGGTTCAGTGTGATTGATGGGTTAGATCACATTGGATCAGTCTGGCCGTGTGTTAAATGGTTGTTTGGGATGTCTTAGTTGATGTCCTGAGTATGGCCGAGTGCTTTGTTGACTGATCGGTTAGCTTAGAGAACTTAGTTTAAGGGAACCAAACCATGCAATGTTAGATGAGCTTACTAGGGTATCGGTTTGTTATGTACTTATGTTGTTGTGTTGTGTGTGTGTTGTGGTTTCAGGATCGGACCAGGACCGTGGCAAGGCCAAGGAACCGTGAGGACTTAGCTGTGGATGGATGTGTGGGTTATGGGATAGTATTGTATTATGACTTATGACTTAGCCTATTGTGCAACTGACTGATTGTATGGATCACATGTTTATATTTATACAATGAATGTTTTCTCTTGTCTATCTGGTCGTGCATTGATTGAATGAACCTCAAGATTTCGAAAATGACTTAGTGAATATGGAACTTTAAAACTGATGGAACTTAGAAACATGGTTTAGGTAAGGCACGGACCTAGTGGGACCTAAGGGTCAGGTTCGGGTCTTACAAGTTGGTATCAGAGCGGAGTTGATTCTAGGATTTGTTTGGGTTTGGGTTAGTCACCACACATCCGGCTGGTTCTCATGGTAAGGTCTGGTCGTTTTGCTTAGCCTTAGGGATTGTTGTGATTTATTTTGTTATATCATGTGAGCTGACATGATTGTTTACATGTGTTGAATCCCAAGGGTGGAAAAAGCAAGTCCAGATCTCGGAAGGGTAAGGATGGAGCTGGGGCATCCGGTCCAGTGGGTGCAGATGATGTGAATCTGGCCGCAACATTGCCAATCCAAGCGGATGGGGTTAATGTTGGGACTGGATTGCCTTCGGTTCAGCTCAACCCTACTGAGGTTCGTGTGGATGGAGCTGAGTTCCAGCTGGAACATGAGCCAGAACGAGCTGATGGAGCTAATGGAGCTGATGGGAATGGACGGCAGCAACAGGATGGGCTGGAAGGTGAAGGCGAATCTTCACAGACTGGCCGTCTTGGTGACCGTAATGGGGCTGCGGACGGCAGGGCAGCTGGTCCGGTGAACCAGGCTGCGGAACCATCCATGCATGAGGTTCTGGAGGTCATGAGAGCTATGAGTACTCAAATGTTGGCTTTGACTCAGGCGTTTACACCTTTGGGTCAGGACATACCGACTCATACTGCTATTCCTATAAGGAACCAGCAGGCTGGCCGAGCAGCAGCAGCTCCGGTAGCTGGTGGAGCAGCTCCGGTTCATGGGGAACAGGAAGCTGAGGTGATTGAGATTGACCCCCCAGCTAGGGCGACCAGGAAGGTGGATTACTTGAAGGTGCTGGAGCACATCACTCGTATGGGCACTAAACACTTTGCTGGAAGTGTTGACCCTCTTGAGGCGGATGAGTGGAGGAGCAGGTTGGCTCGTAACTTCAGCTCAAGCCGCTGCCCAGAGGACTACCAGAAGGACATTGCGGTTCACTTCTTGGAGGGAGATGCCCACAACTGGTGGTTGGCTCTTGACAAGCGCACCAATGGTACCATAGAGCGCTTTGAGGACTTTGAGGTTGAGTTCAACCACAAGTACTTCCCAGCTGAGGCATGGGACCGTTTGGAAGCTAAGTTCCTGGACTTGGTTCAGGGACGCAGGACGGTACGTGAGTACGAAGAAGAGTTCAACCGACTCAGGCGCTATGTGGGTAAGGAGTTGGAGGACGAGGCAGTTCAGGTTCGCCGGTTCATCAGAGGCCTTAGGGCTGAACTCCGGACCTATTGCTCAGTCCGTACCTTCTCCACTGTGTCTGAGCTGGTTGAGAGGATGGCCTTGCTTGAGGTCAACCTTGCGGATGAGCATAAGCAGAAGGTCAAAAGTGTGGTGGTGGCTTCAAGCCAGAGTGGTGACCGGAAGAGGAAAAGGGACCAGGCTGAAGAGGGTAAAACCTCAAGTGGTAGGCCTGTGTGTCCCAAGTGTGGCCGACACCATGGAGGTGAATGTTGGAGAGCAATGGGAGCTTGTCTTCGATGTGGTAAGATGGATCACTCAGCTCGGGACTGTCCTAGACAGGAGCAAGGAGCTGGTGGTGATACCAGGACTTGCCACTACTGTGGAAAGAAGGGACATCTCCGTAAGGATTGTCCCAAGTTAGCAGCCGGGTCGAGCAAGGGCCGTGGTGAGGGCAACAAGCCAGACCAGAACCGCGGTCAGACCTCTGCACCCCGCGTCTATGAGCTGTCCAAGGATGAGGACAAGGCTGGACCATTCCTCGCGATCACTGGTAATGTGTCTGATCTTATTCTTTCCAATTCAGTAGAATTGCATGGTATGGAACCTAGGACGGTTAGATACTTAGTTTGGGTCATGTGTAGGGACCCTAAGTATTGGTGGTGTGGAAACACATGTACTTTTCGATACTGGAGCTACACATAGTTTTGTGAGTCCAGGGATGCTCGGAAAGGGGTTGTTCCAGTTGGGAACGGGGGATTGTCCTGGGGTAGTGAATGCGGCCGGTGGGCAAGTGATGCATTCGCTAGGGGTGATTCAGGACGTCCCAGTAATGATCCAGGACAGGGTCATGCCTGTGGATCTTGTGGTAGTCCACCTAAAGAATCACGAGGTGATCTTGGGTATGGACTGGCTTGGAAAGTATCGGGCCACTCTTGACTGTCACCGGGGGCGTGTGCTTTTTGAGAGTGGGTGTGGGGCTCCGATCAGGTTCCAAGGTATACGTCCGATCTCTGGATGCTTGGTGGTGTCAGCTATCCATGTTGAGAGGATGCTGAGGAAGGGTTGTGAGGCTTATCTGGCCACAATCGCCACTAAGGAGGTCGTAGGGGGTGGTGACCCGGAGGGAATACCGCTGGTTGGTGAGTTCCAGGATGTGTTTAGGGCGCTACAGGGCATTCCCCCTGATAGGTTGGATCCATTCATAATAGAACTCGAACCAGGGACGGCCCCATTATCCAAAAGTCCCTACAGAATGGCTCCTGCCGAGATGGCCGAGCTTAAGAAGCAACTTGAAGAGTTGCTGGATAAGGGTTTCATACGGCCTAGTGTGTCACCCTGGGGAGCACCAGTCCTCTTTGTGAAGAAGAAGGATGGTAGCTTCAGATTGTGTATTGACTATCGAGGGTTAAACCGGGTGACTGTGAAGAACAAGTACCCATTGCCTCGGATAGATGAGTTGTTGGATCAGCTCAAGGGTGCAAAATGGTTTTCTAAAATCGATTTGGCTTCAGGGTATCATCAGATTCCCATTGAACCAAATGATGTAAGGAAGACAGCCTTCCGAACCAGGTATGGCCACTATGAGTTTGTGGTCATGCCATTTGGATTAACCAATGCACCAGCAGCTTTCATGAAGATGATGAACAGCATATTCAGGGATTTCCTGGATGAGTTTGTAATCATCTTCATTGATGATATCTTGGTCTACTCCAAGACCAAAGAGGATCATGAGAGACATCTAAGAGCAGTGTTGGGACGATTGAGGGAACAACAGCTCTATGCCAAATTGAGCAAGTGCAGTTTTTGGCAAAGAAGTGTTGGGTTCCTGGGTCACATTGTATCCGACCAAGGTGTCTCCGTGGACCCGGAAAAGATTAAGGCCATACAAGAATGGCCTAGACCTAAGAGTGCAACTGAAGTCAGGAGCTTTCTAGGTCTGGCCGGTTATTACAGGAAGTTTGTCAAGGGTTTGCCAGCTTGGCTCAACCTATGACACAACTGACTGGGAAAGACGTGAGGTTTGTATGGTCTGAGAAATGTGAGGAATGTTTCTCTGCACTTAAGCACATGTTGACAAGTGCACCGGTATTGGTGTTGCCAGAGGCAGACCAACCATATGTGGTTTACACAGACGCCTCCATAACCGGATTAGGATGTGTATTAACCCAACATGGGAAGGTCATCGCTTATGCCTCTAGGCAGTTGAGGAAGCATGAGGGGAACTATCCAACCCACGACCTTGAGATGGCCGCAGTGGTGTTCGCCCTCAAGATATGGCGATCATACTTGTATGGTGCCAAGGTTCAGATTTTGACCGACCACAAGAGTCTCAAGTATATATTCACTCAACCTGAGTTGAATTTGAGGCAAAGGAGATGGATGGAGTTCGTGGCCGATTATGATCTGGATATTGCTTACCATCCAGGTAAAGCAAACCTAGTGGCCGATGCCTTAAGCCGTAGGAGAGCTGAGGTATCAGCCGAGAGGGAAGCAGAGGTGCTGGAAGGGATGGTTAGGACATTGCATTTAAACACACTGGCCAGCGAGGACGAGCCGTTGGGTTTAGAAGCAGTGAACCAGGCTGATCTCCTTACCAGGATCAGGCAAGCACAAAGCTTGGATGAGAACCTCCAGAAGGTTGCTCTGAATGATAAAACCGAGTACCAGGTTGCGAGTGATGGTACGATTTTGGTCCATGGGAGGATCAGTGTTCCGAATGTAAGGGAACTAAAGGAAGAGATTATGAGTCAGTCTCATAAGTCTAAGTTCTCTGTGCACCCGGGACTGAACAAGATGTACAAGGATATCAAGAGGTACTATCATTGGATCCGTATGAAGACGGATGTGGCCGAGTGGGTGGCTAAGTGTCCTACTTGCCAACTCGTCAAGGCTGAGCACCAAGTACCCAGTGGATTACTCCAGAATCTACCTATTCCAGAATGGAAGTGGGATCACATCACCATGGACTTTGTGTCAGGTTTTCCCATGACCAGGAATAGAAAGGATTCGGTTTGGGTAGTGGTGGATCGTCTGACCAAGTCAGCTCTGTTCATACCAATCAAGAAGACTGATGGTGTGGAGCCCTTGGTACAGATTTACATGGATCAGGTGGTACGCCTGCATGGTGTACCAGCCAGTATTGTGTCGGATAGGGACCCTCGGTTCACTTCTTATTTCTGGAAGGCTTTCCAAAAGGCCTTGGGAACAAGAGTGCACATGAGCACAGCCTATCACCCCCAAACGGATGGTCAGTCTGAAAGAACCATCCAGACGTTGGAAGACATGTTAAGGGCTTGTGTCTTGGACTGGGGAAATTCCTGGGAAAGACACTTGCCATTGGTAGAGTTTGCTTACAACAACAGCTTCCATACCAGTATTGGGATGTCGCCCTACGAAGCTTTGTACGGACGGCCCTGCAGGACACCATTATGCTGGACCCAAGTGGGGGAGCGCAGCATGATAGGACCTGAGATAGTGGAGGAGACCACGGAGAAGATTAAGTTCATCCGTGACAAGATGAAGGAGGCACAGGACCGTCACAAGTCTTATGCGGATAAGAGAAGGAAACATGTTGAGTTTGAGGTGGACGACATGGTCTACCTCAAGATGATTACTTTCAGAGGTCGGAAAAGGGTTTCTGGCCGAGGGAAGTTGGATCCAAGGTACTTGGGTCCATTCCGGATCATTGAGAGAGTTGGTTCGGTGGCTTACAAGCTTAACCTACCAACTGAGATGGAAGCATTTCATAATGTATTCCATGTGTCTCAATTGAGAAAATGTCTTTCAGATCAAGACATTGTGATACCGGAAATTCCATCTGATCTAGGCACGAACCTCACCTTGGAGACAAGGCCGGTTCGGATTGTAGACAGGATGGAAAAAGCAATGAGGAACAAGACCATTCAAATGGTCAAAGTCGTGTGGGAATGCAGTGGGCAAGAACAAGTCACTTGGGAAACCGAGATGAGAATGAAAGCTGACTATCCAGAGTGGTATGGTCAGTTTATGATGGAGACAAGTCTAGACTTGGATTCGAGGACGAATCCATCTCAAGTGGGGGAGACTTGTCATGTCCCTGATTCTAGATAGAGCCTTCGGGCACAGCCATGGTACGGGGAGACGTGCTAGTCAGGTCGTAAGACCTAAAGACAAGCGTATCATGGCTGGAATGGATGGTTAAGTGCATCAGTATGCTGAGACTTGACCAGAATCGGATGGAGACAAGGAAATAAGAGCTGGATGAGTTCTAAGGCAGCTGGACGATGATGGGAAGCAGCTCAGTCAGCTAGGACAAGCTTAGTGTAGCTCACACTAGCTTGGGTCAGCTCCAGTAGCTGGATCACTAGCTCCCTCAGCTGGGGAAGCTGGCACTCAGCTCAACTCAGCTGGGTGGAGTGTTATGGTCCGGGCCAGTGTTGCCGGTCCATGGGCGGTCAAGGGTCCGGCTGGGTGGTGGCTGAACCACTAAGGGCCTATGGGTCTTTATTGGGTCCGTGGGTCTTGGTGGATGTACTTGGGATGCAGATTGAGGCATTGGGCCTATTTCCAGACAGCCCACACGCCAAAGGGAGCAGTTGGACGGTTGATGGGCGAAAAGGTGGGAATTGGGCAGTTTGTGTCTTTTCCCTTCCAACCGGTTGCAACTGTCCGCCCAGGCAGTTATTGGCCGACCTTTCTCTATAAATACAGACACTTGGGTGTCGAAAATGGCATCAAATTCCTTAGGGAAAACTCTGCCAAAATCGTGACAGAAAGAAAGAGAGAAAGAGAGAAGAAGGCCGGCCAAACCGAGACTGTGGGTGGTGGTGATCGGACTCCGACCAGAAGTTGGTCTGTGGGAAGAGGAGAGCATTTGGTGATGGCAACCAGAGGCAAGGAGAAGGATCTGGAGAAGGGCTTGAGCACTCCTGAGCGCACGCCCAAGGTGAGTGGGATGGACCGAACCATCCTACCATGGCCGCGGTGGAATTCCGTGTAGGCTGTGGTCGGATTGGTTGGACCAGACCCATCTCTTCCTTTTCCCTTACTATTCTACTTCATCTCTTCTATGTTCTGAATGTGTTGGATGATTCAGACACGTTCTGACTGAGCCATGGTCTTGGTCGGTACCCAGAAACCCTCCATGGCCTTGGTTGGGCTGGTGTGTTGAGATCTCATAGTTCCTGAAGGGATTATTGGGATCCGACCATGGATTGTTCTTAGTGATGATTTATCATGAATTATCATGGTTTCTAATTGGATTTATCAGTCCGATTTGATGGTGGTCAGTTATGGCCGGTTTAGT
>NW_026015371.1:0-82099 GCF_020379485.1 Brassica napus | reverse complement strand
AAACTACGAAGAGCTGTCCTATTCCCAAACCTGGGAAACTGGAAGCACCTGATTTGAAAGTGGGATAACTTCTTCATATCCCACTCCTATGAGATTTATTATTCACTTCCTGTGATTCTCCAACACTTTATGTATCCATCAACAAACTTCTTACAAATGTGATTCATCCTGTTTGATTGGAACGACGAAGAAGCTGTCCTATCCCAAATGGGAAACTGGAATCACCTGATTTGAAAGTGGGATAACTTCTTCATCCCACTCTCCTATGAGATTTTTCAACTTCCTGGTGATTCTCCACCACTTTATGTATCCAAATCAGCTTCTTACAAGTGATTCATCCTGGTTTGATTGGAACGAGCGCAGAAGCTTTCCTATTCCCAAACTGGAAACTGGAATCACCTGATTTGAAACCTTTATAAACCCTTCTGAGTTTATCCCCACTCCTCTATTTATGTTACATCCGTTCCTTGTTTTATTCTCCACCACTTTATTGTATCGACGATCAAGCTTTCTTATTCACATTCGGATTTCAATCCTGTTTGATTTTGGGACTAATAGAATCTTCTCCTCTCCTTATTTTTCCCCCAACTGGGAAACTTTATGTATCCAATCCCCTGTATTTGAACGTGGGATAAACTCTTTCCTTTCCCAACTGATGTAATCACTCCTAGTGCGCTTCTTCATCCACTTCTTGCCTGGTGATTCTCCAACACTTTATGTATCCAAATCACGCTTCTTACAAAGTGATTCATCCTGGTTTTGATGGAACGACGAAGAGCTGTCCTATTCCCAAACTGGGAAACTGGAATCACCTGATTTGAAAGTGGGATAACTTCTTCATCCCAACTCCTATGAGATTTATTCAACTTCCTGTGATTCTCCACCACTTTATGTATCCAAATCAAGCTTCTTACAAAGTGATTCATCCTGGTTTGATTGGAACGACGAAGAAGCTTTTCTATTCCAAACTGGGAAACTGGAATCACCTGATTGAAGTGGGATAACTTCTTCATCCCAACTCCTATGAGATTTTCAACTTCCTGGTGATTCTCCACCACTTTATGTATCCAAATCAAGCTTCTTCAAAGTGATTCATCCTGGTTGATTGGAACGACGAAGAAGCTGTCCTATTCCCAAACTGGGAAACTGGAATCACCTGATTAGAAAGTGGGATAACTTCTTCATCCCAACTCCTATGAGATTTATTCAACTTCCTGGTGATTCTCCACCACTTTATGTATCCAATCAACTTCTTACAAGTGATTCATCCTGTTTGATTGGAACGACGAAGAAGCTGTCCTATTCCCAAACTGGGAAACTGGAATCACCTGATTTGAAAGTGGATAACTTCTTCATCCCAACTCCTATGAGATTTATTCAACTTCCTGGTGATTCTCCACCACTTTATGTATCCAAATCAAGCTTCTTACAAAGTGATTCATCCTGGTTTGATTGGAACGACGAAGAAGCTGTCCTATTCCCCAACTGGGAAACTGGAATCACCTGATTTGAAAGTGGGATAACTTCTTCATCCCCACTCCTATGAGATTTATTCAACTTCCTGGTGATTCTCCACCACTTTATGTATCCAAATCAAGCTTCTTACAAGTGATTCATCCTGGTTTGATTGGAACGACGAAGAAGTGTCCTATTCCCAAACTGGGAACTGGAATCACCTGATTTGAAAGTGGGATAACTTCTCATCCCAACTCCTATGAGATTTATTCAACTTCCGGTGATTCCTCCACCTTTATGTATCCAAATCAAGCTTCTCTACAAAGTGATTCATCCTGGTTTGATTGGAACGACGAAGAAGTGTCCTATTCCCAAACTGGGAAACTGGAATCACCTGATTAAAGTGGGATACTCTTCATCCCAACTCCTATGAGATTTATTCTTCAACTTCCGGTGATTCTCCAACACTTTATGTATCCAAATCAAGCTTCTTACAAAGTGATTCATCCTGGTTTGATTGGAACCGAAGAAGCTGTCCTATTCCCAAACTGGGAAACTGGAATCACCTGATTGAAAGTGGGATAACTTCTTCATCCCAACTCCTATGAGATTTATTCAACTTCCTGGTGATTCTCAACCTTTATGTATCCAAATCAAGCTTCTTACAAGTGATTCATCCTGTTTGATTGGAACGACGAAGAAGCTGTCCTATTCCCAAACTGGGAAACTGGAATCACCTGATTAGAAAGTGGGATAACTTCTTCATCCCAACTTATGAGATTTATTCAACTTCCTGGTGATTCTCCACCACTTTATGTATCCAAATCAAGCTTCTTACAAAGTGATTCATCCTGGTTTGATTGGAACGACGAAGAAGCTGTCCTATTCCCAAACTGGGAAACTGGAATCACCTGATTAGAAAGTGGGATAACTTCTTCATCCCAACTCCTATGAGATTTATTCAACTTCCTGGGATTTCTCCACCACTTTATGTATCCAATCAAGCTTCTTACAAAGTGATTCATCCTGGTTTGATTGGAACGACGAAGAAGCTGTCCTATTCCCAACTGGGAAACTGGAATCACCTGATTTGAAAGTGGGATAACTTCTTAATCCCAACTCCTATGAGATTTATTCAACTTCCTGGTGATTCTCCAACACTTTATGTATCCAAATCAAGCTTCTTACAAGTGATTCATCCTGGTTGATTGGAACGACGAAGAAGCTGTCCTATTCCCAAACTGGGAAACTGGAATCACCTGATTAGAAAGTGGATAACTTCTTCATCCCAACTCCTATGAGATATTAATTCAACTCCTGGTGATTCTCACAAACTTTATGTATCCAAATCAAGCTTCTTACAAAGTGATTCATCCTGGTTTGATTGGAACGACGAAGAAGCTGTCCTATTCCCAAACTGGGAACTGGAATCACCTGATTTGAAAGTGGGATAACTTCTTCATCCCAACTCCTATGAGATTTATTCAACTTCCTGGTGATTCTCCCCACACTTTATGTATCCAAATCAAGCTTCTTACAAAGTGATTCATCCTGGTTTTGATTGGAACGACGAAGAAGCTGTCCTATTCCCAACTGGGAAACTGGAATCACCTGATTAGAAAGTGGATAACTTCTTCATCCCAACTCCTATGAGATTTATTCAACTTCCTGGTGATTCTCCAACACTTTATGTATCCAAATCAAGCTTCTTACAAAGTGATTCATCCTGGTTTGATTGGAACGACGAAGAAGCTGTCCTATTCCCAAACTGGGAAACTGGAATCACCTGATTTGAAAGTGGGATAACTTCTTCATCCCAACTCCTATGAGATTTATTCAACTTCCTGGTGATTCTCCAACACTTTATGTATCCAAATCAAGCTTCTTACAAAGTGATTCATCCTGGTTTGATTGGAACGACGAAGAGCTGTCCTATTCCCAAACTGGGAAACTGGAATCACCTGATTAGAAAGTGGGATAACTTCTCATCCCAACTCCTATGAGATTTATTCAACTTCCTGGTGATTCTCCAACACTTTATGTATCCAAATCAAGCTTCTTACAAAGTGATTCATCCTGGTTTGATTGGAACGACGAAGAAGCTGTCCTATTCCCAAACTGGGAAACTGGAATCACCTGATTAGAAAGTGGGATAACTTCTTCATCCAACTCCTATGAGATTAATTCAACTTCCTGGTGATTCTCCCCAACATTTATGTATCCAAATCAAGCTTCTTACAAAGTGATTCATCCTGGTTTGATTGGAACGACGAAGAAGCGTCCTATTCCCAAACTGGGAAACTGGAATCACCTGATTAAAGTGGGATAACTTCTTCATCATCCCAACTCCTATGAGATTTATTCAACAACTTCCTGGTGATTCTCCACACTTTATGTATCCAAATCAAGCTTCTTACAAAGTGATTCATCCTGGTTTGATTGGAACGACGAAGAAGCCTATTCCCCCAAACTGGGAAACTGGAATCACCTGATTTGAAAGTGGGATAACTTCTTCATCCCAACTCCTATGAGATTTATTCACTTGCTGGTGATTCTCCAACACTTTATGTATCCCAATCAAGCTTCTTACAAAGTGATTCATCCTGGTTTGATTGGAACGACGAAGAAGCTGTCCTATTCCCAAACTGGGAAACTGGAATCACCTGATTTGAAAGTGGGATAACTTCTTCATCCCAACTCCTATGAGATTTATTCAACTTCCTGGTGATTCTCTCCAACACTTTATGTATCCAAATCAAGCTTCTTACAATGATTCATCCTGGTTTGATTGGAACGACGAAGAAGCTGTCCTATTCCCAACTGGGAAACTGGAATCACCTGATTAGAAAGTGGGATAACTTCTTCATCCAACTCCTATGAGATAATTCATCCTGGTGATTCTCCAACACTTTATGTATCCAAAAAGCTTCTTACAAAGTGATTCATCCTGGTTTGATTGGAACGACGAAGAAGCTGTCCTATTCCCAAACTGGAAACTGGAATCACCTGATTTGAAAGTGGGATACTTCTTCATCCCAACCTATGAGATTTATTCAACTTCCTGGTGATTCTCCAACACTTTATGTATCCAAATCAAGCTTCTTACAAAGTGATTCATCCTGGTTTGATTGGAACGACGAAGAAGCTGTCCTATTCCCAAACTGGAAACTGGAATCACCTGATTTGAAAGTGGGATAACTTTCATCCCAACTCCTATGAGATTTATTCAACTTCCTGGTGATTCTCCAACACTTTATGTATCCAATCAAGCTTCTTACAAAGTGATTCATCCTGTTTGATTGGAACGACGAAGAAGCTGTCCTATTCCCAAACTGGGAAACTGGAATCACCTGATTTGAAAGTGGGATAACTTCTTCATCCCAACTCCTATGAGATTTATTCAACTTCCTGGTGATTCTCCAACACTTTATGTATCCAAATCAAGCTTCTTACAAAGTGATTCATCCTGGTTTGATTGGAACGACGAGAAGCTGTCCTATTCCCAAACTGGGAAACTGGAATCACCTGATTAGAAAGTGGGATAACTTCTTCATCCCAACTCCTATGAGATTCATTTATTCAACTTCCTGGTGATTCTCCAACACTTTATGTATCCAAATCAAGCTTCTTACAAAGTGATTCATCCTGGTTTGATTGGAACGACGAAGAAGCTGTCCTATTCCCAAACTGGGAAACTGGAATCACCTGATTAGAAAGTGGGATAACTTCTTCATCCCAACTCCTATGAGATTTATTCAACTTCCTGGTGATTCTCCAACACTTTATGTATCCAAATCAAGCTTCTTACAAAGTGATTCATCCTGGTTTGATTGGAACGACGAAGAAGCTGTCCTATTCCCAAACTGGGAAACTGGAATCACCTGATTAGAAGTGGGATAACTTCTTCATCCCAACTCCTATGAGATTAATTCAACTTCCTGGTGATTCTCCAACACTTTATGTATCCAAATCAATTCAAGCTTTTACAAAGTGATTCATCCTGGTTTGATTGGAACGACGAAGAAGCTGTCCTATTCCCAAACTGGGAAACTGGAATCACTGATTTGAAAGTGGGATAACTCTTCTTCATCCCAACTCCTATGAGATTATTCAACTTCCTGGTGATTCTCCAACACTTTATGTATCCAAATCAAGCTTCTTACAAAGTGATTCATCCTGGTTTGATTGGAACGACGAAGAAGCTGTCCTATTCCCAAACTGGGAAACTGGAATCACCTGATTTGAAAGTGGGATAACTTCTTCATCCCCAACTCCTATGAGATTTATTCAACTTCCTGGTGATTCTCCAACCTTTATGTATCCAAATCAAGCTTCTTACAAAGTGATTCATCCTGGTTTGATTGGAACGACGAAAAGCTGTCCTATTCCCAAACTGGGAAACTGGAATCACCTGATTAGAAAGTGGGATAACTTCTTCATCCCAACTCCTATGAGATTTATTCAACTTCCTGGTGATTCTCCACACTTTATGTATCCAAATCAAGCTTCTTACAAAGTGATTCATCCTGGTTTGATTGGAACGACGAAGAAGCTGTCCTATTCCCAAACTGGGAAACTGGAATCACCTGATTAGAAAGTGGGATAACTTCTTCATCCCAACTCCTATGATTTTATTCAACTTCCTGGTGATTCTCCAACACTTTATGTATCCAAATCAAGCTTCTTACAAAGTGATTCATCCTGGTTTGATTGGAACGACGAAGAAGCTGTCCTATTCCCAAACTGGGAAACTGAAATCACCTGATTTGAAAGTGGGATAACTCATTCATCCCAACTCCTATGAGATTAATTCAACTTCCTGGTGATTCTCCAACACTTTATGTATCCAAATCAAGCTTCTTACAAAGTGATTCATCCTGGTTTGATTGGAACGACGAAGAAGCTGTCCTATTCCCAAACTGGGAAACTGGAATCACCTGATTTGAAAGTGGGATAACTTCTTCATCCCAACTCCTATGAGATTTATTCAACTTCCTGGTGATTCTCCAACACTTTATGTATCCAAATCAAGCTTCTTACAAAGTGATTCATCCTGGTTTGATTGGAACGACGAAGAAGTTCCTATTCCCAAACTGGGAAACTGGAATCACCTGATTAGAAAGTGGGATAACTTCTTCATCCCAACTCCTATGAGATTTATTCAACTTCCTGGTGATTCTCCAACACTTTATGTATCCAAATCAAGCTTCTTACAAAGTGATTCATCCTGGTTTGATTGGAACGACGAAGAAGCTGTCCTATTCCCAAACTGGGAAACTGGAATCACCTGATTAGAAAGTGGGATAACTCTTCTTCATCCCAACTCCTATGAGATTTATTCAACTTCCTGGTGATTCTCCAACACTTTATGTATCCAAATCAAGCTTCTTACAAAGTGATTCATCCTGGTTTGATTGGAACGACGAAGAAGCTGTCCTATTCCCAAACTGGGAAACTGGAATCACCTGATTAGAAAGTGGGATAACTTCTTCATCCCAACTCCTATGAGATTTATTCAACTTCCTGGTGATTCTCCAACACTTTATGTATCCAAATCAAGCTTCTTACAAAGTGATTCATCCTGGTTTGATTGGAACGACGAAGAAGCTGTCCTATTCCCAAACTGGGAAACTGGAATCACCTGTTGAAAGTGGGATAACTCTTCATCCCAACTCCTATGAGATTTATTCAACTTCCTGGTGATTCTCCAACACTTTATGTATCCAAATCAAGCTTCTTACAAAGTGATTCATCCTGGTTTGATTGGAACGACGAAGAAGCTGTCCTATTCCCAAACTGGGAAACTGGAATCACCTGATTTGAAAGTGGGATAACTTCTTCATCCCAACTCCTATGAGATTTATTCAACTTCCTGGTGATTCTCCAACACTTTATGTATCCAAATCAAGCTTCTTACAAAGTGATTCATCCTGGTTTGATTGGAACGACGAAGAAGCTGTCCTATTCCCAAACTGGGAAACTGGAATCACCTGATTAGAAAGTGGGATAACTTCTTCATCCAACTCCTATGAGATTTATTCAACTTCCTGGTGATTCTCCAACACTTTATGTATCCAAATCAAGCTTCTTACAAAGTGATTCATCCTGGTTTGATTGGAACGACGAAGAAGCTGTC
Source organism: Brassica napus (assembly GCF_020379485.1). Classification (NCBI taxonomy): domain Eukaryota; kingdom Viridiplantae; phylum Streptophyta; class Magnoliopsida; order Brassicales; family Brassicaceae; genus Brassica; species Brassica napus. The sequence continues at coordinate 74,508 of NW_026015371.1, read as the reverse complement.
CTATTCCCAAACTGGGAAACTGGAATCACCTGATTTGAAAGTGGGATAACTTCTTCATCCCAACTCCTATGAGATTTATTCAACTTCCTGGTGATTCTCCAACACTTTATGTATCCAAATCAAGCTTCTTACAAAGTGATTCATCCTGGTTTGATTGGAACGACGAAGAAGCTGTCCTATTCCCAAACTGGGAAACTGGAATCACCTGATTAAAAGTGGGATAACTTCTTCATCCCAACTCCTATGAGATTTATTCAACTTCCTGGTGATTCTCCAACACTTTATGTATCCAAATCAAGCTTCTTACAAAGTGATTCATCCTGGTTTGATTGGAACGACGAAGAAGCTGTCCTATTCCCAAACTGGAAACTGGAATCACCTGATTAGAAAGTGGGATAACTTCTTCATCCCAACTCCTATGAGATTTATTCAACTTCCTGGTGATTCTCCCACCACTTTATGTATCCAAATCAAGCTTCTTACAAAGTGATTCATCCTGGTTTGATTGGAACGACGAAGAAGCTGTCCTATTCCCAAACTGGGAAACTGGAATCACCTGATTAGAAAGTGGGATAACTTCTTCATCCCAACTCCTATGAAATTTATTCAACTTCCTGGTGATTCTCCACCACTTTATGTATCCAAATCAAGCTTCTTACAAAGTGATTCATCCTAGTTTGATTGGAACGACGAAGAAGATGTCCTATTCCCAAACTGGGAAACTGGAATCACCTGATTAGAAAGTGGGATAACTTCTTCATCCCAACTCCTATGAGATTTATTCAACTTCCTGGTGATTCTCCACACTTTATGTATCCAAATCAAGCTTCTTACAAAGTGATTCATCCTGGTTTGATTGGAACGACGAAGAAGATGTCCTATTCCCAAACTGGGAAACTGGAATCACCTGATTTGAAAGTGGGATAATTTATTCATCCCAGCTCTTATGAGATTATTCAACTTCCTGGTGATTCTCCACACTTTATGTATCCAAATCAAGCTTCTTACAAGTGATTCATCCTGGTTTGATTGGAACGACGAAGAAGCTGTCCTATTCCCAAACTGGGAAACTGGAATCACCTGATTGAAAGTGGGATAACTTCTTCATCCCAACTCCTATGATTTATTCAACTTCCTGGTGATTCTCCAACACTTTATGTATCCAAATCAAGCTTCTTACAAAGTGATTCATCCTGGTTTGATTGGAACGACGAAGAAGCTGTCCTATTCCCAAACTGGGAAACTGGAATCACCTGATTTGAAAGTGGGATAACTTCTTCATCCCAACTCCTATGAGATTTATTCAACTTCCTGGTGATTCTCCAACACTTTATGTATCCAAATCAAGCTTCTTACAAAGTGATTCATCCTGGTTTGATTGGAACGACGAAGAAGCTGTCCTATTCCCAAACTGGGAAACTGGAATCACCTGATTAGAAAGTGGGATAACTTCTTCATCCCAACTCCTATGAGATTTATTCAACTTCCTGGTGATTCTCCAACACTTTATGTATCCAAATCAAGCTTCTTACAAAGTGATTCATCCTGGTTTGATTGGAACGACGAAGAAGCTGTCCTATTCCCAAACTGGGAAACTGGAATCACCTGATTTGAAAGTGGGATAACTTCTTCATCCCAACTCCTATGAGATTTATTCAACTTCCTGGTGATTCTCCAACACTTTATGTATCCAAATCAAGCTTCTTACAAAGTGATTCATCCTGGTTTGATTGGAACGACGAAGAAGCTGTCCTATTCCCAAACTGGGAAACTGGAATCACCTGATTAGAAAGTGGGATAACTTCTTCATCCCAACTCCTATGAGATTAATTCAACTTCCTGGTGATTCTCCAACACTTTATGTATCCAAATCAAGCTTCTTACAAAGTGATTCATCCTGGTTTGATTGGAACGACGAAGAAGCTGTCCTATTCCCAAACTGGGAAACTGGAATCACCTGATTTGAAAGTGGGATAACTTCTTCATCCCAACTCCTATGAGATTTATTCAACTTCCTGGTGATTCTCCAACACTTTATGTATCCAAATCAAGCTTCTTACAAAGTGATTCATCCTGGTTTGATTGGAACGACGAAGAAGCTGTCCTATTCCCAAACTGGGAAACTGGAATCACCTGATTAGAAAGTGGGATAACTTCTTCATCCCAACTCCTATGAGATTTATTCAACTTCCTGGTGATTCTCCAACACTTTATGTATCCAAATCAAGCTTCTTACAAAGTGATTCATCCTGGTTTGATTGGAACGACGAAGAAGCTGTCCTATTCCCAAACTGGGAAACTGGAATCACCTGATTAGAAAGTGGGATAACTTCTTCATCCCAACTCCTATGAGATTTATTCAACTTCCTGGTGATTCTCCAACACTTTATGTATCCAAATCAAGCTTCTTACAAAGTGATTCATCCTGGTTTGATTGGAACGACGAAGAAGCTGTCCTATTCCCAAACTGGGAAACTGGAATCACCTGATTTGAAAGTGGGATAACTCTTCATCCCAACTCCTATGAGATTTATTCAACTTCCTGGTGATTCTCCAACACTTTATGTATCCAAATCAAGCTTCTTACAAAGTGATTCATCCTGGTTTGATTGGAACGACGAAGAAGCTGTCCTATTCCCAAACTGGGAAACTGGAATCACCTGATTAGAAAGTGGGATAACTTCTTCATCCCAACTCCTATGAGATTTATTCAACTTCCTGGTGATTCTCCAACACTTTATGTATCCAAATCAAGCTTCTTACAAAGTGATTCATCCTGGTTTGATTGGAACGACGAAGAAGCTGTCCTATTCCCAAACTGGGAAACTGGAATCACCTGATTGAAAGTGGGATAACTTCTTCATCCCAACTCCTATGAGATTTATTCAACTTCCTGGTGATTCTCCAACACTTTATGTATCCAAATCAAGCTTCTTACAAAGTGATTCATCCTGGTTTGATTGGAACGACGAAGAAGCTGTCCTATTCCCAAACTGGGAAACTGGAATCACCTGATTTGAAAGTGGGATAACTTCTTCATCCCAACTCCTATGAGATTTATTCAACTTCCTGGTGATTCTCCAACACTTTATGTATCCAAATCAAGCTTCTTACAAAGTGATTCATCCTGGTTTGATTGGAACGACGAAGAAGCTGTCCTATTCCCAAACTGGGAAACTGGAATCACCTGATTTGAAAGTGGGATAACTTCTTCATCCCAACTCCTATGAGATTTATTCAACTTCCTGGTGATTCTCCAACACTTTATGTATCCAAATCAAGCTTCTTACAAAGTGATTCATCCTGGTTTGATTGGAACGACGAAGAAGCTGTCATATTCCCAAACTGGGAAACTAGAATCACCTGATTTAGAAAGTGGGATAACTTCTTCATCCCAACTCCTATGAGATTTATTCAACTTCCTGGTGATTCTCCAACACTTTATGTATCCAAATCAAGCTTCTTACAAAGTGATTCATCCTGGTTTGATTGGAACGACGAAGAAGCTGTCCTATTCCCAAACTGGGAAACTGGAATCACCTGATTTGAAAGTGGGATAACTCTTCATCCCAACTCCTATGAGATTTATTCAACTTCCTGGTGATTCTCCAACACTTTATGTATCCAAATCAAGCTTCTTACAAAGTGATTCATCCTGGTTTGATTGGAACGACGAAGAAGCTGTCCTATTCCCAAACTGGGAAACTGGAATCACCTGATTAGAAAGTGGGATAACTTCTTCATCCCAACTCCTATGAGATTTATTCAACTTCCTGGTGATTCTCCAACACTTTATGTATCCAAATCAAGCTTCTTACAAAGTGATTCATCCTGGTTTGATTGGAACGACGAAGAAGCTGTCCTATTCCCAAACTGGGAAACTGGAATCACCTGATTAGAAAGTGGGATAACTTCTTCATCCCAACTCCTATGAGATTTATTCAACTTCCTGGTGATTCTCCACACTTTATGTATCCAAATCAAGCTTCTTACAAAGTGATTCATCCTGGTTTGATTGGAACGACGAAGAAGCTGTCCTATTCCCAAACTGGGAAACTGGAATCACCTGATTAGAAAGTGGGATAACTTCTTCATCCCAACTCCTATGAGATTTATTCAACTTCCTGGTGATTCTCCAACACTTTATGTATCCAAATCAAGCTTCTTACAAAGTGATTCATCCTGGTTTGATTGGAACGACGAAGAAGCTGTCCTATTCCCAAACTGGGAAACTGGAATCACCTGATTAGAAAGTGGGATAACTTCTTCATCCCAACTCCTATGAGATTTATTCAACTTCCTGGTGATTCTCCAACACTTTATGTATCCAAATCAAGCTTCTTACAAAGTGATTCATCCTGGTTTGATTGGAACGACGAAGAAGCTGTCCTATTCCCAAACTGGGAAACTGGAATCACCTGATTTGAAAGTGGGATAACTTCTTCATCCCAACTCCTATGAGATTAATTCAACTTCCTGGTGATTCTCCAACACTTTATGTATCCAAATCAAGCTTCTTACAAAGTGATTCATCCTGGTTTGATTGGAACGACGAAGAAGCTGTCCTATTCCCAAACTGGGAAACTGGAATCACCTGATTTGAAAGTGGGATAACTTCTTCATCCCAACTCCTATGAGATTTATTCAACTTCCTGGTGATTCTCCAACACTTTATGTATCCAAATCAAGCTTCTTACAAAGTGATTCATCCTGGTTTGATTGGAACGACGAAGAAGCTGTCCTATTCCCAAACTGGGAAACTGGAATCACCTGATTTGAAAGTGGGATAACTTCTTCATCCCAACTCCTATGAGATTTATTCAACTTCCTGGTGATTCTCCAACACTTTATATGTATCCAAATCAAGCTTCTTACAAAGTGATTCATCCTGGTTTGATTGGAACGACGAAGAAGCTGTCCTATTCCCAAACTGGGAAACTGGAATCACCTGATTAGAAAGTGGGATAACTTCTTCATCCCAACTCCTATGAGATTTATTCAACTTCCTGGTGATTCTCCAACACTTTATGTATCCAAATCAAGCTTCTTACAAAGTGATTCATCCTGGTTTGATTGGAACGACGAAGAAGCTGTCCTATTCCCAAACTGGGAAACTGGAATCACCTGATTTGAAAGTGGGATAACTTCTTCATCCCAACTCCTATGAGATTATTCAACTTCCTGGTGATTCTCCAACACTTTATGTATCCAAATCAAGCTTCTTACAAAGTGATTCATCCTGGTTTGATTGGAACGACGAAGAAGCTGTCCTATTCCCAAACTGGGAAACTGGAATCACCTGATTTGAAAGTGGGATAACTTCTTCATCCCAACTCCTATGAGATTTATTCAACTTCCTGGTGATTCTCCAACACTTTATGTATCCAAATCAAGCTTCTTACAAAGTGATTCATCCTGGTTTGATTGGAACGACGAAGAAGCTGTCCTATTCCCAAACTGGGAAACTGGAATCACCTGATTAGAAAGTGGGATAACTTCTTCATCCCAACTCCTATGAGATTTATTCAACTTCCTGGTGATTCTCCAACACTTTATGTATCCAAATCAAGCTTCTTACAAAGTGATTCATCCTGGTTTGATTGGAACGACGAAGAAGCTGTCCTATTCCCAAACTGGGAAACTGGAATCACCTGATTTGAAAGTGGGATAACTTCTTCATCCCAACTCCTATGAGATTATTCAACTTCCTGGTGATTCTCCAACACTTTATGTATCCAAATCAAGCTTCTTACAAAGTGATTCATCCTGGTTTGATTGGAACGACGAAGAAGCTGTCCTATTCCCAAACTGGGAAACTGGAATCACCTGATTTGAAAGTGGGATAACTTCTTCATCCCAACTCCTATGAGATTTATTCAACTTCCTGGTGATTCTCCAACACTTTATGTATCCAAATCAAGCTTCTTACAAAGTGATTCATCCTGGTTTGATTGGAACGACGAAGAAGCTGTCCTATTCCCAAACTGGGAAACTGGAATCACCTGATTTGAAAGTGGGATAACTTCTTCATCCCAACTCCTATGAGATTTATTCAACTTCCTGGTGATTCTCCAACACTTTATGTATCCAAATCAAGCTTCTTACAAAGTGATTCATCCTGGTTTGATTGGAACGACGAAGAAGCTGTCCTATTCCCAAACTGGGAAACTGGAATCACCTGATTAGAAAGTGGGATAACTTCTTCATCCCAACTCCTATGAGATTTATTCAACTTCCTGGTGATTCTCCAACACTTTATGTATCCAAATCAAGCTTCTTACAAAGTGATTCATCCTGGTTTGATTGGAACGACGAAGAAGCTGTCCTATTCCCAAACTGGGAAACTGGAATCACCTGATTGAAAGTGGGATAACTTCTTCATCCCAACTCCTATGAGATTATTCAACTTCCTGGTGATTCTCCAACACTTTATGTATCCAAATCAAGCTTCTTACAAAGTGATTCATCCTGGTTTGATTGGAACGACGAAGAAGCTGTCCTATTCCCAAACTGGGAAACTGGAATCACCTGATTAGAAAGTGGGATAACTTCTTCATCCCAACTCCTATGAGATTTATTCAACTTCCTGGTGATTCTCCAACACTTTATGTATCCAAATCAAGCTTCTTACAAAGTGATTCATCCTGGTTTGATTGGAACGACGAAGAAGCTGTCCTATTCCCAAACTGGGAAACTGGAATCACCTGATTTGAAAGTGGGATAACTTCTTCATCCCAACTCCTATGAGATTTATTCAACTTCCTGGTGATTCTCCAACACTTTATGTATCCAAATCAAGCTTCTTACAAAGTGATTCATCCTGGTTTGATTGGAACGACGAAGAAGCTGTCCTATTCCCAAACTGGGAAACTGGAATCACCTGATTGAAAGTGGGATAACTTCTTCATCCCAACTCCTATGAGATTTATTCAACTTCCTGGTGATTCTCCACACTTTATGTATCCAAATCAAGCTTCTTACAAAGTGATTCATCCTGGTTTGATTGGAACGACGAAGAAGCTGTCCTATTCCCAAACTGGGAAACTGGAATCACCTGATTAGAAAGTGGGATAACTTCTTCATCCCAACTCCTATGAGATTTATTCAACTTCCTGGTGATTCTCCAACACTTTATGTATCCAAATCAAGCTTCTTACAAAGTGATTCATCCTGGTTTGATTGGAACGACGAAGAAGCTGTCCTATTCCCAAACTGGGAAACTGGAATCACCTGATTAAAGTGGGATAACTTCTTCATCCCAACTCCTATGAGATTTATTCAACTTCCTGGTGATTCTCCAACACTTTATGTATCCAAATCAAGCTTCTTACAAAGTGATTCATCCTGGTTTGATTGGAACGACGAAGAAGCTGTCCTATTCCCAAACTGGGAAACTGGAATCACCTGATTTGAAAGTGGGATAACTTCTTCATCCCAACTCCTATGAGATTTATTCAACTTCCTGGTGATTCTCCAACACTTTATGTATCCAAATCAAGCTTCTTACAAAGTGATTCATCCTGGTTTGATTGGAACGACGAAGAAGCTGTCCTATTCCCAAACTGGGAAACTGGAATCACCTGATTTGAAAGTGGGATAACTTCTTCATCCCAACTCCTATGATTTATTCAACTTCCTGGTGATTCTCCAACACTTTATGTATCCAAATCAAGCTTCTTACAAAGTGATTCATCCTGGTTTGATTGGAACGACGAAGAAGCTGTCCTATTCCCAAACTGGGAAACTGGAATCACCTGATTTGAAAGTGGGATAACTTCTTCATCCCAACTCCTATGAGATTTATTCAACTTCCTGGTGATTCTCCAACACTTTATGTATCCAAATCAAGCTTCTTACAAAGTGATTCATCCTGGTTTGATTGGAACGACGAAGAAGCTGTCCTATTCCCAAACTGGGAAACTGGAATCACCTGATTAGAAAGTGGGATAACTTCTTCATCCCAACTCCTATGAGATTTATTCAACTTCCTGGTGATTCTCCAACACTTTATGTATCCAAATCAAGCTTCTTACAAAGTGATTCATCCTGGTTTGATTGGAACGACGAAGAAGCTGTCCTATTCCCAAACTGGGAAACTGGAATCACCTGATTTGAAAGTGGGATAACTTCTTCATCCCAACTCCTATGAGATTTATTCAACTTCCTGGTGATTCTCCACACTTTATGTATCCAAATCAAGCTTCTTACAAAGTGATTCATCCTGGTTTGATTGGAACGACGAAGAAGCTGTCCTATTCCCAAACTGGGAAACTGGAATCACCTGATTAGAAAGTGGGATAACTTCTTCATCCCAACTCCTATGAGATTTATTCAACTTCCTGGTGATTCTCCAACACTTTATGTATCCAAATCAAGCTTCTTACAAAGTGATTCATCCTGGTTTGATTGGAACGACGAAGAAGCTGTCCTATTCCCAAACTGGGAAACTGGAATCACCTGATTTGAAAGTGGGATAACTTCTTCATCCCAACTCCTATGAGATTAATTCAACTTCCTGGTGATTCTCCAACACTTTATGTATCCAAATCAAGCTTCTTACAAAGTGATTCATCCTGGTTTGATTGGAACGACGAAGAAGCTGTCCTATTCCCAAACTGGGAAACTGGAATCACCTGATTAGAAAGTGGGATAACTTCTTCATCCCAACTCCTATGAGATTTATTCAACTTCCTGGTGATTCTCCAACACTTTATGTATCCAAATCAAGCTTCTTACAAAGTGATTCATCCTGGTTTGATTGGAACGACGAAGAAGCTGTCCTATTCCCAAACTGGGAAACTGGAATCACCTGATTTGAAAGTGGGATAACTTCTTCATCCCAACTCCTATGAGATTTATTCAACTTCCTGGTGATTCTCCAACACTTTATGTATCCAAATCAAGCTTCTTACAAAGTGATTCATCCTGATTTGAAAGTGGGATAACTTCTTCATCCCAACTCCTATGAGATTTATTCAACTTCCTGGTGATTCTCCAACACTTTATGTATCCAAATCAAGCTTCTTACAAAGTGATTCATCCTGGTTTGATTGGAACGACGAAGAAGCTGTCCTATTCCCAAACTGGGAAACTGGAATCACCTGATTTGAAAGTGGGATAACTTCTTCATCCCAACTCCTATGAGATTTATTCAACTTCCTGGTGATTCTCCAACACTTTATGTATCCAAATCAAGCTTCTTACAAAGTGATTCATCCTGGTTTGATTGGAACGACGAAGAAGCTGTCCTATTCCCAAACTGGGAAACTGGAATCACCTGATTTGAAAGTGGGATAACTTCTTCATCCCAACTCCTATGAGATTTATTCAACTTCCTGGTGATTCTCCAACACTTTATGTATCCAAATCAAGCTTCTTACAAAGTGATTCATCCTGGTTTGATTGGAACGACGAAGAAGCTGTCCTATTCCCAAACTGGGAAACTGGAATCACCTGATTAGAAAGTGGGATAACTTCTTCATCCCAACTCTTATGAGATTTATTCAACTTCCTGGTGATTCTCCAACACTTTATGTATCCAAATCAAGCTTCTTACAAAGTGATTCATCCTGGTTTGATTGGAACGACGAAGAAGCTGTCCTATTCCCAAACTGGGAAACTGGAATCACCTGATTAGAAAGTGGGATAACTTCTTCATCCCAACTCCTATGAGATTTATTCAACTTCCTGGTGATTCTCCACCACTTTATGTATCCAAATCAAGCTTCTTACAAAGTGATTCATCCTGGTTTGATTGGAACGACGAAGAAGCTGTCCTATTCCCAAACTGGGAAACTGGAATCACCTGATTAGAAAGTGGGATAACTTCTTCATCCCAACTCCTATGAGATTTATTCAACTTCCTGGTGATTCTCCACCACTTTATGTATCCAAATCAAGCTTCTTACAAAGTGATTCATCCTGGTTTGATTGGAACGACGAAGAAGCTGTCCTATTCCCAAACTGGGAAACTGGAATCACCTGATTAGAAAGTGGGATAACTTCTTCATCCCAACTCCTATGAGATTTATTCAACTTCCTGGTGATTCTCCAACACTTTATGTATCCAAATCAAGCTTCTTACAAAGTGATTCATCCTGGTTTGATTGGAACGACGAAGAAGCTGTCCTATTCCCAAACTGGGAAACTGGAATCACCTGATTTGAAAGTGGGATAACTTCTTCATCCCAACTCCTATGAGATTTATTCAACTTCCTGGTGATTCTCCAACACTTTATGTATCCAAATCAAGCTTCTTACAAAGTGATTCATCCTGGTTTGATTGGAACGACGAAGAAGCTGTCCTATTCCCAAACTGGGAAACTGGAATCACCTGATTAGAAAGTGGGATAACTTCTTCATCCCAACTCCTATGAGATTTATTCAACTTCCTGGTGATTCTCCAACACTTTATGTATCCAAATCAAGCTTCTTACAAAGTGATTCATCCTGGTTTGATTGGAACGACGAAGAAGCTGTCCTATTCCCAAACTGGGAAACTGGAATCACCTGATTGAAAGTGGGATAACTTCTTCATCCCAACTCCTATGAGATTTATTCAACTTCCTGGTGATTCTCCAACACTTTATGTATCCAAATCAAGCTTCTTACAAAGTGATTCATCCTGGTTTGATTGGAACGACGAAGAAGCTGTCCTATTCCCAAACTGGGAAACTGGAATCACCTGATTTGAAAGTGGGATAACTTCTTCATCCCAACTCCTATGAGATTTATTCAACTTCCTGGTGATTCTCCAACACTTTATGTATCCAAATCAAGCTTCTTACAAAGTGATTCATCCTGGTTTGATTGGAACGACGAAGAAGCTGTCCTATTCCCAAACTGGGAAACTGGAATCACCTGATTAGAAAGTGGGATAACTTCTTCATCCCAACTCCTATGAGATTTATTCAACTTCCTGGTGATTCTCCAACACTTTATGTATCCAAATCAAGCTTCTTACAAAGTGATTCATCCTGGTTTGATTGGAACGACGAAGAAGCTGTCCTATTCCCAAACTGGGAAACTGGAATCACCTGATTTGAAAGTGGGATAACTTCTTCATCCCAACTCCTATGAGATTTATTCAACTTCCTGGTGATTCTCCAACACTTTATGTATCCAAATCAAGCTTCTTACAAAGTGATTCATCCTGGTTTGATTGGAACGACGAAGAAGCTGTCCTATTCCCAAACTGGGAAACTGGAATCACCTGATTAGAAAGTGGGATAACTTCTTCATCCCAACTCCTATGAGATTTATTCAACTTCCTGGTGATTCTCCAACACTTTATGTATCCAAATCAAGCTTCTTACAAAGTGATTCATCCTGGTTTGATTGGAACGACGAAGAAGCTGTCCTATTCCCAAACTGGGAAACTGGAATCACCTGATTTGAAAGTGGGATAACTTCTTCATCCCAACTCCTATGAGATTTATTCAACTTCCTGGTGATTCTCCAACACTTTATGTATCCAAATCAAGCTTCTTACAAAGTGATTCATCCTGGTTTGATTGGAACGACGAAGAAGCTGTCCTATTCCCAAACTGGGAAACTGGAATCACCTGATTAGAAAGTGGGATAACTTCTTCATCCCAACTCCTATGAGATTTATTCAACTTCCTGGTGATTCTCCAACACTTTATGTATCCAAATCAAGCTTCTTACAAAGTGATTCATCCTGGTTTGATTGGAACGACGAAGAAGCTGTCCTATTCCCAAACTGGGAAACTGGAATCACCTGATTAGAAAGTGGGATAACTTCTTCATCCCAACTCCTATGAGATTTATTCAACTTCCTGGTGATTCTCCACCACTTTATGTATCCAAATCAAGCTTCTTACAAAGTGATTCATCCTGGTTTGATTGGAACGACGAAGAAGCTGTCCTATTCCCAAACTGGGAAACTGGAATCACCTGATTAGAAAGTGGGATAACTTCTTCATCCCAACTCCTATGAGATTTATTCAACTTCCTGGTGATTCTCCACCACTTTATGTATCCAAATCAAGCTTCTTACAAAGTGATTCATCCTGGTTTGATTGGAACGACGAAGAAGCTGTCCTATTCCCAAACTGGGAAACTGGAATCACCTGATTAGAAAGTGGGATAACTTCTTCATCCCAACTCCTATGAGATTTATTCAACTTCCTGGTGATTCTCCAACACTTTATGTATCCAAATCAAGCTTCTTACAAAGTGATTCATCCTGGTTTGATTGGAACGACGAAGAAGCTGTCCTATTCCCAAACTGGGAAACTGGAATCACCTGATTTGAAAGTGGGATAACTTCTTCATCCCAACTCCTATGAGATTTATTCAACTTCCTGGTGATTCTCCAACACTTTATGTATCCAAATCAAGCTTCTTACAAAGTGATTCATCCTGGTTTGATTGGAACGACGAAGAAGCTGTCCTATTCCCAAACTGGGAAACTGGAATCACCTGATTAGAAAGTGGGATAACTTCTTCATCCCAACTCCTATGAGATTTATTCAACTTCCTGGTGATTCTCCAACACTTTATGTATCCAAATCAAGCTTCTTACAAAGTGATTCATCCTGGTTTGATTGGAACGACGAAGAAGCTGTCCTATTCCCAAACTGGGAAACTGGAATCACCTGATTTGAAAGTGGGATAACTTCTTCATCCCAACTCCTATGAGATTTATTCAACTTCCTGGTGATTCTCCAACACTTTATGTATCCAAATCAAGCTTCTTACAAAGTGATTCATCCTGGTTTGATTGGAACGACGAAGAAGCTGTCCTATTCCCAAACTGGGAAACTGGAATCACCTGATTTGAAAGTGGGATAACTTCTTCATCCCAACTCCTATGAGATTTATTCAACTTCCTGGTGATTCTCCAACACTTTATGTATCCAAATCAAGCTTCTTACAAAGTGATTCATCCTGGTTTGATTGGAACGACGAAGAAGCTGTCCTATTCCCAAACTGGGAAACTGGAATCACCTGATTAGAAAGTGGGATAACTTCTTCATCCCAACTCCTATGAGATTTATTCAACTTCCTGGTGATTCTCCAACACTTTATGTATCCAAATCAAGCTTCTTACAAAGTGATTCATCCTGGTTTGATTGGAACGACGAAGAAGCTGTCCTATTCCCAAACTGGGAAACTGGAATCACCTGATTTGAAAGTGGGATAACTTCTTCATCCCAACTCCTATGAGATTTATTCAACTTCCTGGTGATTCTCCAACACTTTATGTATCCAAATCAAGCTTCTTACAAAGTGATTCATCCTGGTTTGATTGGAACGACGAAGAAGCTGTCCTATTCCCAAACTGGGAAACTGGAATCACCTGATTTGAAAGTGGGATAACTTCTTCATCCCAACTCCTATGAGATTTATTCAACTTCCTGGTGATTCTCCAACACTTTATGTATCCAAATCAAGCTTCTTACAAAGTGATTCATCCTGGTTTGATTGGAACGACGAAGAAGCTGTCCTATTCCCAAACTGGGAAACTGGAATCACCTGATTTGAAAGTGGGATAACTTCTTCATCCCAACTCCTATGAGATTTATTCAACTTCCTGGTGATTCTCCAACACTTTATGTATCCAAATCAAGCTTCTTACAAAGTGATTCATCCTGGTTTGATTGGAACGACGAAGAAGCTGTCCTATTCCCAAACTGGGAAACTGGAATCACCTGATTAGAAAGTGGGATAACTTCTTCATCCCAACTCCTATGAGATTTATTCAACTTCCTGGTGATTCTCCAACACTTTATGTATCCAAATCAAGCTTCTTACAAAGTGATTCATCCTGGTTTGATTGGAACGACGAAGAAGCTGTCCTATTCCCAAACTGGGAAACTGGAATCACCTGATTTGAAAGTGGGATAACTTCTTCATCCCAACTCCTATGAGATTTATTCAACTTCCTGGTGATTCTCCACCACTTTATGTATCCAAATCAAGCTTCTTACAAAGTGATTCATCCTGGTTTGATTGGAACGACGAAGAAGCTGTCCTATTCCCAAACTGGGAAACTGGAATCACCTGATTAGAAAGTGGGATAACTTCTTCATCCCAACTCCTATGAGATTTATTCAACTTCCTGGTGATTCTCCAACACTTTATGTATCCAAATCAAGCTTCTTACAAAGTGATTCATCCTGGTTTGATTGGAACGACGAAGAAGCTGTCCTATTCCCAAACTGGGAAACTGGAATCACCTGATTTGAAAGTGGGATAACTTCTTCATCCCAACTCCTATGAGATTAATTCAACTTCCTGGTGATTCTCCAACACTTTATGTATCCAAATCAAGCTTCTTACAAAGTGATTCATCCTGGTTTGATTGGAACGACGAAGAAGCTGTCCTATTCCCAAACTGGGAAACTGGAATCACCTGATTTGAAAGTGGGATAACTTCTTCATCCCAACTCCTATGAGATTTATTCAACTTCCTGGTGATTCTCCAACACTTTATGTATCCAAATCAAGCTTCTTACAAAGTGATTCATCCTGGTTTGATTGGAACGACGAAGAAGCTGTCCTATTCCCAAACTGGGAAACTGGAATCACCTGATTTGAAAGTGGGATAACTTCTTCATCCCAACTCCTATGAGATTTATTCAACTTCCTGGTGATTCTCCAACACTTTATGTATCCAAATCAAGCTTCTTACAAAGTGATTCATCCTGGTTTGATTGGAACGACGAAGAAGCTGTCCTATTCCCAAACTGGGAAACTGGAATCACCTGATTAGAAAGTGGGATAACTTCTTCATCCCAACTCCTATGAGATTTATTCAACTTCCTGGTGATTCTCCAACACTTTATGTATCCAAATCAAGCTTCTTACAAAGTGATTCATCCTGGTTTGATTGGAACGACGAAGAAGCTGTCCTATTCCCAAACTGGGAAACTGGAATCACCTGATTTGAAAGTGGGATAACTTCTTCATCCCAACTCCTATGAGATTTATTCAACTTCCTGGTGATTCTCCAACACTTTATGTATCCAAATCAAGCTTCTTACAAAGTGATTCATCCTGGTTTGATTGGAACGACGAAGAAGCTGTCCTATTCCCAAACTGGGAAACTGGAATCACCTGATTTGAAAGTGGGATAACTTCTTCATCCCAACTCCTATGAGATTTATTCAACTTCCTGGTGATTCTCCAACACTTTATGTATCCAAATCAAGCTTCTTACAAAGTGATTCATCCTGGTTTGATTGGAACGACGAAGAAGCTGTCCTATTCCCAAACTGGGAAACTGGAATCACCTGATTTGAAAGTGGGATAACTTCTTCATCCCAACTCCTATGAGATTTATTCAACTTCCTGGTGATTCTCCAACACTTTATGTATCCAAATCAAGCTTCTTACAAAGTGATTCATCCTGGTTTGATTGGAACGACGAAGAAGCTGTCCTATTCCCAAACTGGGAAACTGGAATCACCTGATTTGAAAGTGGGATAACTTCTTCATCCCAACTCCTATGAGATTTATTCAACTTCCTGGTGATTCTCCAACACTTTATGTATCCAAATCAAGCTTCTTACAAAGTGATTCATCCTGGTTTGATTGGAACGACGAAGAAGCTGTCCTATTCCCAAACTGGGAAACTGGAATCACCTGATTTGAAAGTGGGATAACTTCTTCATCCCAACTCCTATGAGATTTATTCAACTTCCTGGTGATTCTCCACCACTTTATGTATCCAAATCAAGCTTCTTACAAAGTGATTCATCCTGGTTTGATTGGAACGACGAAGAAGCTGTCCTATTCCCAAACTGGGAAACTGGAATCACCTGATTAGAAAGTGGGATAACTTCTTCATCCCAACTCCTATGAGATTTATTCAACTTCCTGGTGATTCTCCACACTTTATGTATCCAAATCAAGCTTCTTACAAAGTGATTCATCCTGGTTTGATTGGAACGACGAAGAAGCTGTCCTATTCCCAAACTGGGAAACTGGAATCACCTGATTTGAAAGTGGGATAACTTCTTCATCCCAACTCCTATGAGATTTATTCAACTTCCTGGTGATTCTCCACCACTTTATGTATCCAAATCAAGCTTCTTACAAAGTGATTCATCCTGGTTTGATTGGAACGACGAAGAAGCTGTCCTATTCCCAAACTGGGAAACTGGAATCACCTGATTTGAAAGTGGGATAACTTCTTCATCCCAACTCCTATGAGATTTATTCAACTTCCTGGTGATTCTCCAACACTTTATGTATCCAAATCAAGCTTCTTACAAAGTGATTCATCCTGGTTTGATTGGAACGACGAAGAAGCTGTCCTATTCCCAAACTGGGAAACTGGAATCACCTGATTTGAAAGTGGGATAACTTCTTCATCCCAACTCCTATGAGATTTATTCAACTTCCTGGTGATTCTCCAACACTTTATGTATCCAAATCAAGCTTCTTACAAAGTGATTCATCCTGGTTTGATTGGAACGACGAAGAAGCTGTCCTATTCCCAAACTGGGAAACTGGAATCACCTGATTAGAAAGTGGGATAACTTCTTCATCCCAACTCCTATGAGATTTATTCAACTTCCTGGTGATTCTCCAACACTTTATGTATCCAAATCAAGCTTCTTACAAAGTGATTCATCCTGGTTTGATTGGAACGACGAAGAAGCTGTCCTATTCCCAAACTGGGAAACTGGAATCACCTGACTTGAAAGTGGGATAACTTCTTTATCCCAACTCCTATGAGATTTATTCAACTTCCTGGTGATTCTCCAACACTTTATGTATCCAAATCAAGCTTCTTACAAAGTGATTCATCCTGGTTTGATTGGAACGACGAAGAAGCTGTCCTATTCCCAAACTGGGAAACTGGAATCACCTGATTGAAAGTGGGATAACTTCTTCATCCCAACTCCTATGAGATTTATTCAACTTCCTGGTGATTCTCCAACACTTTATGTATCCAAATCAAACTTCTTACAAAGTGATTCATCCTGGTTCGATTGGAACGACGGAGAAGCTGTCCTATTTCCATATACATTTTGTGTATTAGAGCATGATTCAAATAATCAGAGATAATCAGATGAAAAGATTAAAGAGATTAAGAGATTTTAGTGAGAGAATAAAGAGAGAGACTCAAAACTCCATTAATTAATAAAGATGAGGTTTACAACATACTTATATGAGAGAGACAATCAATTTCGAAATCATAGATAAGGTAGAGGTTCAGGGCATGTGTAGTCAAAGAGAGCCATCCAAAAGCAGCCAATGGGAGTCTTCACATGCTTGATCCCTTTGGCATCTTTTACTAGATGCTGTCTACTTTACAGCCTGTCTCCAGCCTCTCTAGCTTGAGGAAACCTTATCCAGACTGCTCCTCCCTTATCCATACAGCTCTTGGTCGTGGCTTACTCTCCAATGTGAGCCAAGGTAACTTTCCAAGCTTTAACTTAGTTACCACAGTAAAACCAAAGTTACTGTGGTAACTCCAAAGTTACTGTCTGTCTCAATCCTCTTTCTCTATCAATGTATCACTCTTTATTACCTCATCTCAACACTCCCCCTCAAGCTTGACCATGTGGAACAAGTCAAGCTTGGAAACCATGAAGACCTCCCTCATTAAAAACCTCACCAAAGAAAACCCATTGGGATAAAACTTTGATGAGGGAAAAAGAGTGGAGACTCCATGGTTAAGGGGCTCAGCTCCTGGGAGTAAGATCAATGAGTCCAAGCCTGGATAGTATGGACTCCATTGTCTTTAATCTCGCTGCCTTAGTAAACACATCTGCAAGCTGATCTTCACTTCTTGTATAACATGGCAGAATCACTCCTAAGATAATCATCTGCCTCACCTTATGACAATCCACCTCTATGTGCTTTGTTCTCTCATGAAACACTGAGTTGGAGGCAATGTGGATAGCTGCTTGATTGTCACAATGCATAGTCATAGGAGTACTCTGCTCAATCTCTAGATGCTTCAAGATCCCCTTGATCCACACCAACTCGTTTGTCAGCTTCAACATGGCTCTATACTCAGCTTCAGCACTTGAACAAGAGATAACCTTCTGCTTCTTACTCTTCCAAGTAACCAAGTTCCTCCAATGAATGTACAATACCCAGTAGTTGATCTCCTGTCCACTCTATCTCCTGCCCAATCAGCATCACAATACCCAACCACTTCTGTACTGCCATTACAACCCATCCAAACTCCTTGTCCAGTCGTCCCACTCAGATACCTCAGTATCCTATCAACCATCTTCCAGTGATGGACCTTTGGCGCCTGCATATGTTGACTCACTTGATTCACAGCAAAACATATATCTGGTCTGGTGATGGTCAAGTAGATCAGCTTGCCAACCATCTTCCTATACAGCTTAGCATCCTCAAACAACTGGTTCTCTTCAACCTCCCCCTCACGTAAGACCTTATACCCCTCTTCAAGAGGTGTCTTGGCTACCTTTCCTCCAAGTACATCAGTCTCCTTCAACATATCCATTGTATACTTCCTTTGACACATAAACAAACCCTCCTTGGATCTGCATATCTCAATCCCCAAGAAATACTTCATCTCTCCCAAGTCTTTGATATCAAACACAGACTTGAGGAACTCTTTAGTGGCTTTAATCCCAGCCTTATCACTCCCTGTGATAATCAAATCATCCACATATACCAGTATCACAATGATCCCTGATGGAGTAACCAAAGTGAAGAGTGTATGATCCAGTTCAGACTTCCTGAATCCTCTCCCATTGAGAGTTGTACTCAGCTTCCTGTACCAAGCTCTAGGAGACTGCTTCAGCCCATATATTGCCTTCTTCAATCTCAAAACATTCCTGGTTTTACTAGATGCTCAAGACCAGGAGGAGGAAGCATGTATACCTCATCTTCTAGCTCACCTTGTAAGAAAGCATTCTTCACATCCATCTGCCACAAATCCCACTCCAAGTTTGTTGCAATGGACAACACAATCCGAACTGTGTGCAGCTTAGCTACTGGTGCAAAGGTATCAATGTAATCCTCTCCATAGGTTTGTGTAAATCCTCTTGCAACCAATCTGGTCTTCTTCCTATCAATCTGTCCATTTGCTAGATACTTGATTGTGAAGATCCATCTACTAGATACAGCCTTCTTTCCCTTAGGCAGCTCACTCTCATACCATGTATCATTCTTGATCATAGCACCTGCTTCAGCTCCCACTGATTCTTTCCATTCCTTGTCTAACATAGCTTCTTCATAAGTCCTTGGCACATAACTCTCATCCAGACTAATCATAAAGGCATAATGCTCCTCTGGAAACTCAGCAAAGGAACACACGGCTTGAGAAGGATGCTCCACAGCCTGGGCATTGTAGTACACTCTCGTGTTTACCCAGTTGGAAGGATCCCTCTTTATCCTTGTGCTCCTCCTCAAAGCTTGCACCTGATCTTCAGTTTGCACACTAGCCGGCTCCACTTGCTCTTCTTCTGAACTGGCCGGTCCGACTTGTTCTTCTCCACTAGACTGAACCTCATCTACTTCTCCACTAGACTGAACCTCCACTTCTCCACTAGACTGAACATTGTTCTCAACTTGATCATGAAGACCTGAATCCTCTTGGTTTTGCTCTTGCTCACCAGATTCAGTTCCATTCCCCCTCTCATGATCAAGAGGAGTTGTTCTTCCAGCTCCACCAGTCTGATTGGAAGACTCTCTCCTTCCGGGTTCCTGATCCTGGGACAACCCTATCCCGAGCTTCTCCAACAACACTCTCAGTATTGTTGCCTTATCAGATGGAGCTTGAGACAAATCCTTCAGATTTTCCCACTCCTTTTCTTCATAATAACCTTTTGTTTCAACAAACTTCACTTCTCTAGATACCATCACTCTCCTTGCTTCAGGATCATAGCACTTGTACCCTTTCTGAGTGATAGAGTAACCAATGAACATAGCCTTAGTACTCTTTGCCTCCAGCTTGTTTCTCTGCTCTCCTGGAACCATGACATAGCACACACACCCAAAGACACGTAGGTGATCAATGACAGGTTTGCTCTTGTTCAACACTTCAAATGGAGACAGATTCTTCAATATCTTGGTTGGAACCCGGTTGATGAGATAGCAAGCAGTCTGCACAGCATCACTCCAAAAACGTTTTGGGACATTTGCATGAAACATCATTGATCTAGCAACCTCCATCAAGTGCCTGTTCTTCCTCTCAGCTACACCATTCTGCTGTGGTGTATAAGGACAGCTAGTCTGATGCACAATCCCATGCTTGGCTAGATGACTCTTGAAGGCATTGCTGATGTATTCACCTCCATTATCTGATCTCAGTACCTTCACAGTAGCATTGTATTGATTAGATACATATGCTTGGAAGTTCATAAATGCTTCTAGCACCCTATCTTTAGATGGAAGCAATGTAAGCCAAGTATACTTAGACTTCTCATCAATGAATGTCACAAAGTACTTCTGGCTATCTCTAGACAAACAAGGAGCAGTCCACACATCTGAATGAACTAGATCAAAGCAATGCTCATAAGTAGTTTCTGATGTTGGAAAAACAGTCCTACAATGCTTTCCTAATATGCATGCTTCACACTCCAAGTGATTAAATGACATATTAGGAATTATCAATTCAATAGCACGAGCATGAGGATGACCCAATCTAGCATGCCAAGTAATACTATCAATCTTCTCATAAGTACTACTCAAACACATAGAATCAAAGGGTTTAGAAATCTTAGCCAATTGGAGCTGGTATAGATTATTCTTGCTGTCTCCTCTCCCAATGACCCTTCCAGTCTTCAAATCTTGGAACTCAACATCATCTGGCCTGAATACTACTTGACAGCCAAGATCAATGTGGCTTTCCTCACAGATAGTAGATTTGAAGCAAACTGTGGCATGTAGAAGGCATCTGAGTCTTTATCAAATAGCTTGAGCTTTCCAACTCCTTCTATTGGAATCCTATCACCATTAGCTATCATCACACCCCCAGTAGCTTTCTTTACATCACTCATTAAGCTTCTGTCACTAATCATGTGATGACTTGCTCCAGAATCAACAATGATGGGTTTGTTGGATGTGGATGCTTTGGCAGGAGCACCCTGTCTCCGGGTCGTAGCCAAAGCATACACATACTTGACAAACTCATCCCATTCCTCCTTTGTGACACGCTCATCCGCTCCTTTGGTCTCTAGCTTCCTCATAACCCCACTGCTCTCTACAGATTCTCCCATGTAAGCTGAGTAAGAACACTCTCCCATAAGAATCTGTTGTGCTTCTACTCTGCCCATCTTCATAGTACCATAGCTACCTTGATAACCAGACAGTATGCTTCTCTTCCAACACCTTCCTCTTCTGATCTGAGCCTTAGAACGTCGTCTCAGCCTTCCCTTCTTCCTTTTAGCACCCTCCTTACTCCAAGTTATCTCTTTGTTCTCTTCCATCACTTGATGAAGCCTCTGAACAAGTACACACACTTCTTCCATGTTGGGTAGCTTCTCTTCCTTGAGAATAAGCTTTACCAACCAGCCATAAGATGAATCCAAGCTTGCAAGGAGGCTGAAGACAACATCTTGCTCTCGCCACTCTTCTAGCACTCTCGGATCACAACTTCTTGGTCTCAAGCTTTGTAACTCCGACCACAAACATCTCAGCTTCTTCACATGCTGATTGAAACCTTCTTTCCCTTGTTTCAACTCACAGATCATCTTCCTGACTTCATACATCCTCCTTAGATTGATCTTGTTCTCATAAACATCTTCAATCTTCTCAAGAGATATACTTTCTTCAAGACTCAACTGATCTTCACATTTCAACCTTGCTGTCTGACCCCCATCAGCAGCTCTCTCCATTAAAGGTTCTCCCTTTACTTGATTACTCCAAATCTCACAGCTTCCCAAAGCTGTCTTTACCCATCTTGGCCAAACCCACTTGTTTTCTTCTTGAATCTTCACTGCTCCACTAGATTCGTGCTTCATATCCATGTTTCCACCAGAGAATCTCAAATAAACCCAGCCACACAAGAATAGACAACACACATACCCAGAAACCTCAATAATCCCAAGAACACTCAAGAACACTCAAGAACACTCTGATTTTGAGAAAAAGAAATCACACTCACCCCTTTTTTGCCAACCTGGCTCTGATACCATATACACTTTTGTGTATTAGAGCATGATTCAAATAATCAGAGATAATCAGATGAAAAGATTAAAGAGATTAAGAGATTTTAGTGAGAGAAAATAAGAGAGAGACTCAAAACTCCATTAATTAATAAAGATGAGGTTTACAACATACTATATAAGAGAGACAATCAATTTCGAAATCAATAGATAAGGTAGAGGTTCAGGGCATGTGTAGTCAAAGAGAGCCATCCAAAAGCAGCCAATGGGAGTCTTCACATGCTTGATCCCTTTGGCATCTTTTACTAGATGCTGTCTACTTTACAGCCTGTCTCCAGCCTCTCTAGCTGTGAGGAAACCTTATCCAGACTGCTCCCCCTTATCCATACAGCTCTTGGTCGTGGCTTACTCTCCAATGTGAGCCAAGGTAACTTTCCAAGCTTTAACTTAGTTACCACAGTAAAACCAAAGTTACTGTGGTAACTCCAAAGTTACTGTCTGTCTCAATCCTCTTTCTCTATCAATGTAGTCACTCTTTATTACCTCATCTCAACATTCCCAAACTGGGAAACTGGAATCACTGATTTGAAAGTGGGATAACTTCTTCATCCCAACTCTTATGAGATTTATTCAACTTCCTGGTGATTCTCCACACTTATGTATCCAAATCAAGCTTCTTACAAAGTGATTCATCCTGGTTTGATTGGAACGAAGAAAGAAGCTGTCCTATTCCCAAACTGGGAAATGGAATCACCTGATTAGAAATCGGGATAACTTCTTCATCCCAACTCCTATGAGATTTATTCAACTTCCTGGTGATTCTCCACACTTTATGTATCCAATTATACACTTTTGTGTACTAGAGCATGATTCAAATAATCAGAGATAATCAGATGAAAAGATTAAAGAGATTAAGAGATTTTAGTGAGAGAATAAAGAGAGAGACTCAAAACTCCATTAATTAATAAAGATGAGGTTTACAACATACTTATATGAGAGAGACAATCAATTTCGAAATCAATAGATAAGGTAGAGGTTCAGGGCATGTGTAGTCAAAGAGAGCCATCCAAAAGCAGCCAATGGGAGTCTTCACATGCTTGATCCCTTTGGCATCTTTTACTAGATGCTGTCTACTTTACAGCCTGTCTCCAGCCTCTCTAGCTGTGAGGAAACCTTATCCAGACTGCTCCTCCCTTATCCATACAGCTCTTGGTCGTGGCTTACTCTCCAATGTGAGCCAAGGTAACTTTCCAAGCTTTAACTAGTTACCACAGTAAAACCAAAGTTACTGTGGTAACTCCAAAGTTACTGTCTGTCTCAATCCTCTTTCTCTATCAATGTAGTCACTCTTTATTACCTCATCTCAACACTCCCCCTCAAGCTTGACCATGTGGAACAAGTCAAGCTTGGAAACCATGAAGACCTCCCTCATTAAAAACCTCACCAAAGAAAACCCATTGGGATAAAACTTTGATGAGGGAAAAAGAGTGGAGACTCCATGGTTAAGGGGCTCAGCTCCTGGGAGTAAGATCAATGAGTCCAAGCCTGGATAGTATGGACTCCATTGTCTTCAATCTCGCTGCCTTAGTAAACACATCTGCAAGCTGATCTTCACTTCTTGTATAACATGGCAGAATCACTCCTAAGATAATCATCTGCCTCACCTTATGACAATCCACCTCTATGTGCTTTGTTCTCTCATGAAACACTGAGTTGGAGGCAATGTGGATAGCTGCTTGATTGTCACAATGCATAGTCATAGGAGTACTCTGCTCAATCTCTAGATGCTTCAAGATCCCCTTGATCCACACCAACTCGTTTGTCAGCTTCAACATGGCTCTATACTCAGCTTCAGCACTTGAACAAGAGATAACCTTCTGCTTCTTACTCTTCCAAGTAACCAAGTTTCCTCCAATGAATGTACAATACCCAGTAGTTGATCTCCTGTCCACTCTATCTCCTGCCCAATCAGCATCACAATACCCAACCACTTCTGTACTGCCATTACAACCCATCCAAACCCTTGTCCAGCCGTCCCACTCAATACCTCAGTATCCTATCAACCATCTTCCAGTGATGGACCTTTGGCGCCTGCATATGTTGACTCACTTGGTTCACAGCAAAACATATATCTGGTCTGGTGATGGTCAAGTAGATCAGCTTGCCAACCATCTTCCTATACAGCTTAGCATCCTCAAACAACTGGTTCTCTTCAACCTCCCCCTCACGTAAGACCTTATACCCCTCTTCAAGAGGTGTCTTGGCTACCTTTCCTCCAAGTACATCAGTCTCCTTCAACATATCCATTGTATACTTCCTTTGACACATAAACAAACCCTCCTTGGATCTGCATATCTCAATCCCCAAGAAATACTTCATCTCTCCCAAGTCTTTGATATCAAACACAGACTTGAGGAACTCTTTAGTGGCTTTAATCCCAGCCTTATCACTCCCTGTGATAATCAAATCATCCACATATACCAGTATCACAATGATCCCTGATGGAGTAACCAAAGTGAAGAGTGTATGATCCAGTTCAGACTTCCTGAATCCTCTCCCATTGAGAGTTGTACTCAGCTTTCTGTACCAAGCTCTAGGAGACTGCTTCAGCCCATATATTGCCTTCTTCAATCTCAAAACATTTCCTGGTTTTACTAGATGCTCAAGACCAGGAGGAGGAAGCATGTATACCTCATCTTCTAGCTCACCTTGTAAGAAAGCATTCTTCACATCCATCTGCCACAAATCCCACTCCAAGTTTGTTGCAATGGACAACACAATCCGAACTGTGTGCAGCTTAGCTACTGGTGCAAAGGTATCAATGTAATCCTCTCCATAGGTTTGTGTAAATCCTCTTGCAACCAATCTGGTCTTCTTCCTATCAATCTGTCCATTTGCTAGATACTTGATTGTGAAGATCCATCTACTAGATACAGCCTTCTTTCCCTTAGGCAGCTCACTCTCATACCATGTATCATTCTTGATCATAGCACCTGCTTCAGCTCCCACTGATTCTTTCCATTCCTTGTCTAACATAGCTTCTTCATAAGTCCTTGGTACATAACTCTCATCCAGACTAATCATAAAGGCATAATGCTCCTCTGGAAACTCAGCAAAGGAACACACGGCTTGAGAAGGATGCTCCACAGCCTGGGCATTGTAGTACACTCTCGTGTTTACCCAGTTGGAAGGATCCCTCTTTATCCTTGTGCTCCTCCTCAAAGCTTGCACCTGATCTTCAGTTTGCACACTAGCCGGCTCCACTTGCTCTTCTTCTGAACTGGCCGGTCCGACTTGTTCTTCTCCACTAGACTGAACCTCATCTACTTCTCCACTAGACTGAACCTCATCCACTTCTCCACTAGACTGAACATTGTTCTCAACTTGATCATGAAGACCTGAATCCTCTTGGTTTTGCTCTTGCTCACCAGATTCAGTTCCATTCCCCCTCTCATGATCAAGAGGAGTTGTTCTTCCAGCTCCACCAGTCTGATTGGAAGACTCTCTCCTGCCGGGTTCCTGATCCTGGGACAACCCTATCCCGAGCTTCTCCAACAACACTCTCAGTATTGTTGCCTTATCAGATGGAGCTTGAGACAAATCCTTCAGATTTTCCCACTCCTTTTCTTCATAATAACCTTTTGTTTCAACAAACTTCACTTCTCTAGATACCATCACTCTCCTTGCTTCAGGATCATAGCACTTGTACCCTTTCTGAGTGATAGAGTAACCAATGAACATAGCCTTAGTACTCTTTGCCTCCAGCTTGTTTCTCTGCTCTCCTGGAACCATGACATAGCACACACACCCAAAGACACGTAGGTGATCAATGACAGGTTTGCTCTTGTTCAACACTTCAAATGGAGACAGATTCTTCAATATCTTGGTTGGAACCCGGTTGATGAGATAGCAAGCAGTCTGCACAGCATCACTCCAAAAACGTTTTGGGACATTTGCATGAAACATCATTGATCTAGCAACCTCCATCAAGTGCCTGTTCTTCCTCTCAGCTACACCATTCTGCTGTGGTGTATAAGGACAGCTAGTCTGATGCACAATCCCATGCTTGGCTAGATGACTCTTGAAGGCATTGCTGATGTATTCACCTCCATTATCTGATCTCAGTACCTTCACAGTAGCATTGTATTGATTAGATACATATGCTTGGAAGTTCATAAATGCTTCTAGCACCCTATCTTTAGATGGAAGCAATGTAAGCCAAGTATACTTAGACTTCTCATCAATGAATGTCACAAAGTACTTCTGGCTATCTCTAGACAAACAAGGAGCAGTCCACACATCTGAATGAACTAGATCAAAGCAATGCTCATAAGTAGTTTCTGATGTTGGAAAAACAGTCCTACAATGCTTTCCTAATATGCATGCTTCACACTCCAAGTGATTAAATGACATATTAGGAATTATCAATTCAATAGCACGAGCATGAGGATGACCCAATCTAGCATGCCAAGTAATACTATCAATCTTCTCATAAGTACTACTCAAACACATAGAATCAAAGGGTTTAGAATCTTAGCCAATTGGAGCTGGTATAGATTATTCTTGCTGTCTCCTCTCCCAATGACCCTTCCAGTCTTCAAATCTTGGAACTCAACATCATCTGGCCTGAATACTACTTGACAGCCAAGATCAATTGTGGCTTTCCTCACAGATAGTAGATTTGAAGCAAACTGTGGCATGTAGAAGGCATCTGAGTCTTTATCAAATAGCTTGAGCTTTCCAACTCCTTCTATTGGAATCCTATCACCATTAGCTATCATCACACCCCCAGTAGCTTTCTTTACATCACTCATTAAGCTTCTGTCACTAATCATGTGATGACTTGCTCCAGAATCAACAATGATGGGTTTGTTGGATGTGGATGCTTTGGCAGGAGCACCCTGTCTCCGGGTCGTAGCCAAAGCATACACATACTTGACAAACTCATCCCATTCCTCCTTTGTGACACGCTCATCCGCTCCTTTGGTCTCTAGCTTCCTCATAACCCCACTGCTCTCTACAGATTCTCCCATGTAAGCTGAGTAAGAACACTCTCCCATAAGAATCTGTTGTGCTTCTACTCTGCCCATCTTCATAGTACCATAGCTACCTTGATAACCAGACAGTATGCTTCTCTTCCAACACCTTCCTCTTCTGATCTGAGCCTTAGAACGTCGTCTCAGCCTTCCCTTCTTCCTTTTAGCACCCTCCTTACTCCAAGTTATCTCTTTGTTCTCTTCCATCACTTGATGAAGCCTCTGAACAAGTACACACACTTCTTCCATGTTGGGTAGCTTCTCTTCCTTGAGAATAAGCTTTACCAACCAGCCATAAGATGAATCCAAGCTTGCAAGGAGGCTGAAGACAACATCTTGCTCTCGCCACTCTTCTAGCACTCTCGGATCACAACTTCTTGGTCTCAAGCTTTGTAACTCCGACCACAAACATCTCAGCTTCTTCACATGCTGATTGAAACCTTCTTTCCCTTGTTTCAACTCACAGATCATCTTCCTGACTTCATACATCCTCCTTAGATTGATCTTGTTCTCATAAACATCTTCAATCTTCTCAAGAGATATACTTTCTTCAAGACTCAACTGATCTTCACATTTCAACCTTGCTGTCTGACCCCCATCAGCAGCTCTCTCCATTAAAGGTTCTCCTTTACTTGATTACTCCAAATCTCACAGCTTCCCAAAGCTGTCTTTACCCATCTTGGCCAAACCCACTTGTTTTCTTCTTGAATCTTCACTGCTCCACTAGATTCGTGCTTCATATCCATGTTTCCACCAGAGAATCTCAAATAAACCCAGCCACACAAGAATAGACAACACACATACCCAGAAACCTCAATAATCCCAAGAACACTCAAGAACACTCAAGAACACTCTGATTTTGAGAAAAAGAAATCACACTCACCCCCTTTTTGCCAACCTGGCTCTGATACCATATACACTTTTGTGTATTAGAGCATGATTCAAATAATCAGAGATAATCAGATGAAAAGATTAAAGAGATTAAGAGATTTTAGTGAGAGAATAAAGAGAGAGACTCAAAACTCCATTAATTAATAAAGATGAGGTTTACAACATACTTATATGAGAGAGACAATCAATTTCGAAATCAATAGATAAGGTAGAGGTTCAGGGCATGTGTAGTCAAAGAGAGCCATCCAAAAGCAGCCAATGGGAGTCTTCACATGCTTGATCCCTTTGGCATCTTTTACTAGATGCTGTCTACTTTACAGCCTGTCTCCAGCCTCTCTAGCTGTGAGGAAACCTTATCCAGACTGCTCCCCCTTATCCATACAGCTCTTGGTCGTGGCTTACTCTCCAATGTGAGCCAAGGTAACTTTCCAAGCTTTAACTTAGTTACCACAGTAAAACCAAAGTTACTGTGGTAACTCCAAAGTTACTGTCTGTCTCAATCCTCTTTCTCTATCAATGTAGTCACTCTTTATTACTCCATCTCAACACTGATTTGAAAGTGGGATACTTCTTCATCCTAACTCTATGAGATTTATTCAGCTTCCTGGTGATTCTCCACTACTTTATGTATCAAAATCAAGCTTCTTACATCGCGATTCATCCTGGTTTGATTAGAATGACAAAGAAGCTGTCATATTCCCAAACAGGAAAACTGGGATCACCTGATTGAAAGTGGGATAGCTTCTTCATCCTAACTCCTATGAGATTTATTCAGCTTCCTGGTGATTCTCCACTACTTTATGTATCAAATCAAGCTTCTTACATCGCGATTCATCCTGGTTTGATTAGAATGACAAAGAAGCTGTCATATTCCCAAACAGGAAAACTGGGATCACCTGATTTGAAAGTGGGATAGCTTCTTCATCCTAACTCCTATGAGATTTATTCAGCTTCCTGGTGATTCTCCACTACTTTATGTATCAAAATCAAGCTTCTTACATCGCGATTCATCCTGGTTTGATTAGAATGACAAAGAAGCTGTCATATTCCCAAACAGGAAAACTGGGATCACCTGATTTGAAAGTGGGATAGCTTCTTCATCCTAACTCCTATGAGATTTATTCAGCTTCCTGGTGATTCTCCACTACTTATGTATCAAAATCAGCTTCTTACATCGCGATTCATCCTGGTTTGATTAGAATGACAAGAAGCTGTCATATTCCCAAACAGGAAAACTGGGATCACCTGATTTGAAAGTGGGATAGCTTCTTCATCTCCTAACTCCTATGAGATTTATTCAGCTTCCTGGTGATTCTCCACTACTTTATGTATCAAAATCAAGCTTCTTACATCGCGATTCATCCTGGTTTGATTAGAATGACAAAGAAGCTGTCATATTCCCAAACAGGAAAACTGGGATCACCTGATTTGAAAGTGGGATAGCTTCTTCATCCTAACTCCTATGAGATTTATTCAGCTTCCTGGTGATTCTCCACTACTTTATGTATCAAAATCAAGCTTCTTACATCGCGATTCATCCTGGTTTGATTAGAATGACAAAGAAGCTGTCATATTCCCAAACAGGAAAACTGGGATCACCTGATTTGAAAGTGGGATAGCTTCTTCATCCTAACTCCTATGAGATTTTATTCAGCTTCCTGGTGATTCTCCACTACTTTATGTATCAAAATCAAGCTTCTTACATCGCGATTCATCCTGGTTTGATTAGAATGACAAAGAAGCTGTCATATTCCCAAACAGGAAAACTGGGATCACCTGATTTGAAAGTGGGATAGCTTCTTCATCCTAACTCCTATGAGATTTATTCAGCTTCCTGGTGATTCTCCACTACTTTATGTATCAAAATCAAGCTTCTTACATCGCGATTCATCCTGGTTTGATTAGAATGACAAAGAAGCTGTCATATTCCCAAACAGGAAAACTGGGATCACCTGATTTGAAAGTGGGATAGCTTCTTCATCCTAACTCCTATGAGATTTATTCAGCTTCCTGGTGATTCTCCACTACTTTATGTATCAAATCAAGCTTCTTACATCGCGATTCATCCTGGTTTGATTAGAATGACAAAGAAGCTGTCATATTCCCAAACAGGAAAACTGGGATCACCTGATTTGAAAGTGGGATAGCTTCTTCATCCTAACTCCTATGAGATTTATTCAGCTTCCTGGTGATTCTCCACTACTTTATGTTTCAAAATCAAGCTTCTTACATCGCGATTCATCCTGGTTTGATTAGAATGACAAAAAGCTGTCATATTCCCAAACAGGAAAACTGGGATCACCTGATTTGAAAGTGGGATAGCTTCTTCATCCTAACTCCTATGAGATTTATTCAGCTTCCTGGTGATTTCCCACTACTTTATGTATCAAAATCAAGCTTCTTACATCGCGATTCATCCTGGTTTGATTAGAATGACAAAGAAGCTGTCATATTCCCAAACAGGAAAACTGGGATCACCTGATTTGAAAGTGGGATAGCTTCTTCATCCTAACTCCTATGAGATTTATTCGACTTCCTGGTGATTCTCCACTACTTTATGTATCAAAATCAAGCTTCTTACATCGCGATTCATCCTGGTTTGATTAGAATGACAAAGAAGCTGTCATATTCCCAAACAGGAAAACTGGGATCACCTGATTTGAAAGTGGGATAGCTTCTTCATCCTAACTCCTATGAGATTTATTCAGCTTCCTGGTGATTCTCCACTACTTTATGTATCAAAATCAAGCTTCTTACATCGCGATTCATCCTGGTTTGATTAGAATGACAAAGAAGCTGTCATATTCCCAAACAGGAAAACTGGGATCACCTGATTTGAAAGTGGGATAGCTTCTTCATCCTAACTCCTATGAGATTTATTCAGCTTCCTGGTGATTCTCCACTACTTTATGTATCAAAATCAAGCTTCTTACATCGCGATTCATCCTGGTTTGATTAGAATGACAAAGAAGCTGTCATATTCCCAAACAGGAAAACTGGGATCACCTGATTTGAAAGTGGGATAGCTTCTTCATCCTAACTCCTATGAGATTTATTCAGCTTCCTGGTGATTCTCCACTACTTTATGTATCAAAATCAAGCTTCTTACATCGCGATTCATCCTGGTTTGATTAGAATGACAAAGAAGCTGTCATATTCCCAAACAGGAAAACTGGGATCACCTGATTTGAAAGTGGGATAGCTTCTTCATCCTAACTCCTATGAGATTTATTCAGCTTCCTGGTGATTCTCCACTACTTTATGTATCAAAATCAAGCTTCTTACATCGCGATTCATCCTGGTTTGATTAGAATGACAAAGAAGCTGTCATATTCCCAAACAGGAAAACTGGGATCACCTGATTTGAAAGTGGATAGCTTCTTCATCCTAACTCCTATGAGATTTATTCACTTCCTGGTGATTCTCCACTACTTTATGTATCAAAATCAAGCTTCTTACATCGCGATTCATCCTGGTTTGATTAGAATGACAAAGAAGCTGTCATATTCCCAAACAGGAAAACTGGGATCACCTGATTTGAAAGTGGGATAGCTTCTTCATCCTAACTCCTATGAGATTTATTCAGCTTCCTGGTGATTCTCCACTACTTTATGTATCAAAATCAAGCTTCTTACATCGCGATTCATCCTGGTTTGATTAGAATGACAAAGAAGCTGTCATATTCCCAAACAGGAAAACTGGGATCACCTGATTTGAAAGTGGGATAGCTTCTTCATCCTAACTCCTATGAGATTTATTCAGCTTCCTGGTGATTCTCCACTACTTTATGTATCAAAATCAAGCTTCTTACATCGCGATTCATCCTGGTTTGATTAGAATGACAAAGAAGCTGTCATATTCCCAAACAGGAAAACTGGGATCACCTGATTTGAAAGTGGGATAGCTTCTTCATCCTAACTCCTATGAGATTTATTCAGCTTCCTGGTGATTCTCCACTACTTTATGTATCAAAATCAAGCTTCTTACATCGCGATTCATCCTGGTTTGATTAGAATGACAAATAAGCTGTCATATTCCCAAACAGGAAAACTGGGATCACCTGATTTGAAAGTGGGATAGCTTCTTCATCCTAACTCCTATGAGATTTATTCAGCTTCCTGGTGATTCTCCACTACTTTATGTATCAAAATCAAGCTTCTTACATCGCGATTCATCCTGGTTTGATTAGAATGACAAAGAAGCTGTCATATTCCCAAACAGGAAAACTGGGATCACCTGATTTGAAAGTGGGATAGCTTCTTCATCCTAACTCCTATGAGATTTATTCAGCTTCCTGGTGATTCTCCACTACTTTATGTATCAAAATCAAGCTTCTTACATCGCGATTCATCCTGGTTTGATTAGAATGACAAAGAAGCTGTCATATTCCCAAACAGGAAAACTGGGATCACCTGATTTGAAAGTGGGATAGCTTCTTCATCCTAACTCCTATGAGATTTATTCAGCTTCCTGGTGATTCTCCACTACTTTATGTTTCAAATCAAGCTTCTTACATCGCGATTCATCCTGGTTTGATTAGAATGACAAAGAAGCTGTCATATTCCCAAACAGGAAAAATGGGATCACCTGATTTGAAAGTGGGATAGCTTCTTCATCCTAACTCCTATGAGATTTATTCAGCTTCCTGATGATTCTCTGGTGTAGCCATGAGTAGAGACATTGGAGAGCTGAGTGAGTCTGATGAGGGAGAGCCAGACTTGAGAAGAGAAGAGCCAGACTTGAGCAGAGAAGAACCAGAGCCAGACTTGAGCAGAGAAGAACCAGACTTGAGCAGAGAAGAACCAAATGAGCTAGCCAGCTTGTGGAGTGGACCAGTAACCAGATCAAGACTGAGAGCACAAGAGGAGAGGCTCCAGGAGATAGCCAAAACCGTGGGCCTTGGTTCAAGACAAGGAGATCAAGATAAACCAGCTTGTTGGTTTAATTTAATTACTTTGTAAGGGTTTTGGTTATTGGGCTTTCATTTAATTTAAACCAAAGACAATTAGGATTAGAATTAGAATTAAACCACCTTGGTTTAGCATTAGGGTTTTCGATTTTCACTTTAAGAACATGGGGGCTGCAGCTTTGTTTTCTCAACTTTCAATCTAAGAATTATTCATGCAACTTTGTTGTCTTGTCTCTAGCTTTCTCTGTTCAGCTCTAGAACATTGATCTCACTTAAAGGAAGGAATTCCTGTGAATCCCATCTTAGACAATACAAGGTGATCTTGTGTCTTTGAGTAGCAAACCATCCTTGGCGCCAACCCATAGGCTCAGGGAGACGTCCACAGTTCAAAGGAGAGCTAGTAGCCTCTTAGAACATCCTCTATCCATCCACCTTCAAGTGATCCAGAGTTTAAGCCATACCCAGGCTGCACCAAGTGGTATCAGAGCCACTTGAAGGTTAGGGTTTGCATTTGACTACTCAGATCATTCATTCCATCAAACACTTCTCTTATCTTTCTATCTGTTGTAAGCCAGCTGAGCCAACCCTGCAAATCAAAAAAAAAAAAAAAAGAAAAAGAGATCTCTGATCCAAATCAAAAAAAAAATATAGCTGAAGAGTAATCCAGCTAGCTGAGGAGAAATCCAGCTCAGGGTGGTAAAGTCAGCTGGTGCCTAAATCTCTTAATACTTCCTATCTGATTCATTGGGGTTTTAGTTCTAGATCTTAAGTGTAGAACTTTGTTTTTCAACTGAACTTGTGGGAAGAGCTGAGACTTGGCGATTTGAAAACTTGAGTGAGAGAGAGATATAATTTTGTTCCTGGCTTTGTGTTTTCTCTAACTATTTCAGGAACAATGAGTGAAGAGAGGCGAGATGGAAAGCAACCTGAGAGTTCAGGAGAACCGGCTGTCCAGCAAATCAACCTCAACCAAGTTCAATTTGAGGCTATGATAGCTGAGATAACCAGAAGAATGCAAAAACTTACAACCGTGTTCAACAAGCTAATGAAACTTTACCTGGTGATAATGCAGGGCAAGAGAGGGACGCGGTTGCTGCTGGAGTTCAGAGAGCACGCATTGGACCTATAAGAGGGCAACGAGTTGAGCTTAGGGGTCGTGGGATTTATGGAGAACATTATCAAGAAGATTCAGCTGATGAAAGTGATGATGGATCTCAGGCTAGTCATCATGGTAGAAATCACAACCGCAGGCGACCAGCTACTGATAACCTAGGCAATCTCAAGCTTAGAATCCCTCCATTCCATGGGAAGAATGATCCTGATGCTTACTTAGAGTGGGAGAAGAAGATTGAACTGGTTTTCAATTGCCAACAGTTCACTGAGGAGAGGAAAGTGAGACTAGCAGCTACTGAATTCTGTGGTTATGCTATTAGCTGGTGGGATCAGATTGCTACTACCAGGAGACGCAATGGAGAGCCTCAGGTAGCTTCATGGTTTGAGATGAAAACTGTGATGAAGAAGAGATTTGTTCCTAATCACTATGGAAGAGATCTACACCAGAAGTTGAGAAGGCTTTCTCAAGGATCTAAGAGTGTAGAGGACTATCACCAGGAGATGGAAACACTCATGTTGAAAGCTGACTTAGAAGAAGAAGTAGAAGCTACTATGGCTAGATTCCAAGGAGGTCTTAACAGAGATATACAAGATAGGTTGGAGCTACAAGAGTATGAGGACATGGATGAACTGCTACATAAGGCTATTTTGATTGAGCAGCAGAACAAGAGGAAGAGCTCTACCCGGTCTTCATACACTCCTGCCTCAAAACCGGCCTACTGCAAGGAAGATAAGCCAGGGGATAAGTCCAAAGAAGGGTCTTCTTCAGTGGAGACCAAGAGAGATGACAAGGGTAAAGGAGTAGCCACACCTACTAAGACCAGGAACATTAAGTGTTTCAAGTGTCATGGCTTTGGTCACTATGCTAATGAGTGCACCAACAAGAAGGTGATGACTATCTTAGCCGACGGGGAGGTGATATCTGAAGAGGAGGACGCCGGCCAAGAGTCTGATGAGGAAGGCGTGGAGTACCCTGTCCGTGGAGAGCTATTAGTCACCAGGAGACTTCTCAATGCTCAACCTAAACCCAAAGAAGATGAGCAAAGGGAAAACTTGTTTCACACCAGATGCTTGATTCAAGAAAAGGTTTGTAGCTTGATCATTGATGGAGGAAGTTGTACTAATGTAGCAAGTGCTGAGTTGGTGGAGAAGTTGGGTCTTCAAGTGTTCAAGCATCCTAAGCCATATCTGTTGCAATGGATCAATGATGAGGGAGGATTAAAGATCACCAAGCAAGTGAAGGTATTGCTATCAGTGGGAAAGTACCAGGATGAGATCACTTGTGATGTAGCACCCCTGGAAGCTAGCCACATCCTTCTTGGACGTCCATGGCAGTATGATAAGAGATCAGTACATGATGGCTTTACCAACAGATACACTTTTATCCATAAGGAGAAACAAGTTACCCTGGCGCCAATGACCCCTCAGGAGGTACACCAGGATCAGATGCATCTCAAAATGAAGAGAGGAGAGTCCAAGGCCGCCAGCAAGTCCTTGCTTCTTGAAGAGACCAGCCAGGTAAGTAAACTCAACCTCTTTGCTACTGCTAAAGATATCAAAACTGCTGTGATTGAACAATCAAATTTGATACTAGTAGTTTACAAAGAATTGTTGAGCTCTACTACTAACCCTGCTCCTGAGATTCCAGAGGAGATTGAGTGTCTTTTGCAGGAGTATAGAGATGTGTTCCCAGAGGACAATCCCATAGGTCTGCCGCCTATTAGGGGAATAGAGCACCAGATTGACTTTGTACCAGGAGCTACTTTACCAAACCGTCCAGCATACAGGACCAACCCTGTGGAGACTAAGGAGCTTCAGAAACAAGTCAATGAGCTAATGGAGAAGGGACATATCAGGGAGAGTATGAGTCCTTGTGCTGTACCTGTCCTCTTGGTGCCAAAAAAAGATGGAAGCTGGAGGATGTGTGTGGACTGCAGAGCCATCAACAACATAACAGTTAAGTACAGACATCCTATTCCTCGCTTAGATGATATGCTAGATGAGTTACATGGTTCATGTGTCTTTTCTAAAATTGATTTAAAGAGTGGTTACCACCAGATTAGAATGAAAGAAGGAGATGAGTGGAAAACTGCCTTTAAAACTAAGCTAGGATTGTATGAATGGCTTGTGATGCCTTTTGGGCTTACTAATGCACCTAGTACTTTCATGAGATTAATGAATCATGTCTTGAGAGCTTTGATAGGACGATTTGTAGTTGTTTACTTTGATGATATCCTGATTTACAGCAAGACTATGAAAGAACATGTTAATCACTTGAAGCAAGTTCTAGATGTGCTTAGAAAAGAAAATCTGTATGCTAACTATAAGAAGTGCTCTTTTGGCACAGATAACCTTGTCTTTTTAGGTTTTGTTGTGACTTCACAGGGCATACAGGTTGATGAGGAAAAGGTGAAGGCTATCAGGGAGTGGCCGATTCCTAAATCTATTGGAGAGGTCAGAAGTTTTCATGGACTTGCTGGCTTCTACCGGAGGTTTGTGAGAGATTTCAGTACAGTTGCAGCACCCTGACTGAAGTAGTCAAGAAGAGTGTAGGTTTCACTTGGGGACCAGCACAAGAAGAGGCATTTCAAATGCTAAAAGAGAAGTTAACAAGTGCTCCCTTACTTGCACTTCCTGACTTTTCTAAGACTTTTGAAATTGAATGTGATGCATCTGGTATTGGAATTGGAGCTGTGTTGATGCAGGATAAGAAACCCATAGCTTATTTCAGTGAGAAGCTAGGAGGCGCCACCTTAAACTATCCTACCTATGACAAGGAGCTGTATGCCTTGGTGAGAGCTTTACAAGTGTGGCAACATTACTTGTGGCCTAAGGAGTTTGTGATCCATACAGATCATGAATCCCTTAAACATCTCAAAGGGCAACAGAAGCTGAACAAGAGACACGCCAGGTGGGTGGAGTTCATTGAGACCTTTCCTTATGTCATCCACTACAAGAAAGGTAAGGAGAATGTAGTGGCTGATGCACTCTCCAGAAGGTATACTCTTTTATCTTCAATGGAAACTAAACTCTTAGGATTTGAACATATCAAATCTTGCTATGCTAATGATCCTGAGTTTAAAGATGTGTTTAGAGAATCTGAGAAACATGCTAGTGGAAAATTCTATCAAGTAAAAGGATTTCTTTTCTATGATAACCGCCTGTGTGTTCCTAGTGGTTCTTTGAGAGAATTGTATGTTAGGGAAGCTCACGCAGGAGGGCTGATGGGACACTTTGGGGTCGCCAAAACACTCTCCACCTTGCAGGAGCACTTCTACTGGCCGAGTATGAAGAAAGAAGTGGAGCGTGTGTGCTCAAGGTGTGTCGTGTGCAAGCAAGCCAAGTCTAAGGTCCAACCAACAGGTTTGTATACACCTCTCCCTATTCCTACTGCACCATGGATTGATATCTCTATGGACTTTGTCTTAGGATTGCCTAGAACTAGGAAAGGAAGAGATAGCATCTTTGTGGTTGTTGATAGATTTTCTAAGATGGCTCACTTCATACCTTGTCATAAAACTGATGATGCATCTTTGGTAGCTGATCTATTCTTTAGAGAAGTTGTTAGATTGCATGGTATGCCTAGGACTATAGTTTCTGATAGAGATACTAAGTTCCTTAGCTATTTCTGGAAAACTCTGTGGGGAAAGTTGGGAACTAA
This sequence comes from Brassica napus, assembly GCF_020379485.1. NCBI lineage: Eukaryota > Viridiplantae > Streptophyta > Magnoliopsida > Brassicales > Brassicaceae > Brassica > Brassica napus. Next base: position 36,828 of record NW_026015371.1, on the reverse strand, counting down.
GCTATTGTTTTCAACTACTTGTCATCCCCAAACTGATGGTCAAACTGAATCAGTCAATAGGACATTGTCTACTCTTTTGCGTGCCATCATTAAGAGTAACATTAGGACATGGGAGGATTGTTTACCACATGTAGAGTTTGCATATAACAGAGCAGTGCATTCAGCTACTAAACTCTCACCTTTTCAAGTTGTTTATGGGTTTAACCCATTGTCTCCTCTTGATTTATTTGCTTTACCTTTAAAAGAACAAACTAACCTTGATGGCAAGCAAAAGGCCGAGTTTGTTTTGTCTTTGCATGAACAGGTCAGGAAGAACATTGAGGAGAGGACCAAGATGTATGAGAGGCAGAAGAACAAGGGGCGCAAGGAGCTAGTACTTGAACCGGGTGATCTTGTGTGGATTCACATGAGAAAAGAGAGGTTTCCTGTTGAGAGGAAATCAAAGTTGCTGCCAAGGAAAGATGGACCTTTCAAAGTGCTGAAGAGAATCAACAACAATGCCTACCAGATTGATCTTGAAGGGAAATACACAATCAGTTCTACTTTCAATGTTTCTGACTTGGATCCTTTTATTGCAGATGATTTGGATTTGAGGTCAAATCCTTTTAAAGGAGGAGGGGATGGTGTAGCCATGAGTAGAGACATTGGAGAGCTGAGTGAGTCTGATGAGGGAGAGCCAGACTTGAGAAGAGAAGAGCCAGACTTGAGCAGAGAAGAACCAGAGCCAGACTTGAGCAGAGAAGAACCAGACTTGAGCAGAGAAGAACCAAATGAGCTAGCCAGCTTGTGGAGTGGACCAGTAACCAGATCAAGACTGAGAGCACAAGAGGAGAGGCTCCAGGAGATAGCCAAAACCGTGGGCCTTGGTTCAAGACAAGGAGATCAAGATAAACCAGCTTGTTGGTTTAATTTAATTACTTTGTAAGGGTTTTGGTTATTGGGCTTTCATTTAATTTAAACCAAAGACAATTAGGATTAGAATTAGAATTAAACCACCTTGGTTTAGCATTAGGGTTTTCGATTTTCACTTTAAGAACATGGGGGCTGCAGCCTTGTTTTCTCAACTTTCAATCTAAGAATTATTCAGTCAACTTTGTTGTCTTGTCTCTAGCTTTCTCTGTTCAGCTCTAGAACATTGATCTCACTTAAAGGAAGGAATTCCTGTGAATCCCATCTTAGACAATACAAGGTGATCTTGTGTCTTTGAGTAGCAAACCATCCTTGGCGCCAACCCATAGGCTCAGGGAGACGTCCACAGTTCAAAGGAGAGCTAGTAGCCTCTTAGAACATCCTCTATCCATCCACCTTCAAGTGATCCAGAGTTTAAGCCATACCCAGGCTGTACCATTCTCCACTACTTTATGTATCAAAATCAAGCTTCTTACATCGCGATTCTGTTGAGTTGAGCTGAATATATGTATGAAGAGCTAAGGAGTTGAAGAGGAAAGGAGATGAGGAAGCTTAAGGGAGTTTAGGGAGAGCATGGTACGGACGTCCGTACAAGGCCGTACAAGCCGTACAGTCCGTACCATCCAGCATCGACCAAGACTTACCTTGCATCAGCCAAGTAACACGGTAACTAAGGTAAAGGGAAGGAACTTACCTTGAGGCATCAGACCGTTTAGGGATAAGGTAGAGCGCGCCTTGACAGGCTGGAACAGCTGGAAAGGCAAGAGCATCTCGGTCCAAGATGCCAGATACTCCGCGCATGTGGAGAAGCTAATTGGCTAGTCCAAATGAGCTTATCCTCTCCTGATTGACCTCACATGCTTTAGTCTTCTCTTGATTTCGAAAACCCTTGTATGCTCTCTCTATATATTGTAACTCATCAACCCTAATGAAGATTATGCAGTTTGAGTCTCTCTAATCTCTTAGACACTATGGTTTTCTCTTAGACACTAAACGGCTCTATCTAGTCTCCTAATCTTTCACAAACTTCTCTTAATCACTTCCTAAACACTCTCTTTATTCTGTTTACTCTAAGGATCTCTTAATCTCATATGGTATCAGAGCCAGGTTCATTTGAATCTGGGGTTTGATCTTTAGAGAGTTACAAGCTAAACGTCTTTGAAGCTACACGCGAGTAGTCTTGAAGGTGTTGAAGCTGTGGTCCGTTCTAGTTGAAGCTGTGCTACGTTCTGTTGGTTTGCGTGATTCTAGACTCAAGGTTGGTGTGTACGAGATCCAAGATTCAAGTTTTCAAGTCAAGCAAAGATGGAACATGGGATGAACATGAGGATGAAGGTAGCGGTTACTTTCAAAGGTAGCAACTACCTTGTGTGGTCTCGGATGGTGAAGACTGCGGTGGGAAGTAAGGGTTTGTGGGGGCACATCACAACAGGGGAGGCTCCGAAACTCATTACTCAGGGAGGAGATCAAGAAGAGGTCTCCAATGAAGCGGCTGTGGAGAAATGGCAACAAGAAGACATGCTGGTGATGACGGTTCTACACGCATCCTTGGACCCAGCTATCTTGGATGCCTACAGCTACTGTGAATCAGCCAAGGAGCTGTGGGACACGCTGAAGAAGGTGTATGGGAACACTTCCAACCTCAGCCGTGTGTTTGAAGTGAAGCTAGCGATCAACCGTCTTGCACAAGAGGACATGGAGTTCACTAAGCACTTGGGGAGGTTCAGGTCCTTATGGTCAGAGCTGGAGATGCTGAGGCCGAGCACAACTGATCCAGATCAGCTGAATGAGAGGCGCGAGCAAGACAAGGTCTTTGGGCTGCTTCTCACACTGAACCCGGCCTACACCCAGCTCATCCAGCACATGTTAAGGTCAGACAAGCTTCCGGACCTTGAGGAGGTGTGTGCACAAATCCAAAGGGAGCAGGGATCCATGGGTTTGTTTGGAGGAAAGGGGGAGCTCTCTCTTGCCAATCAAGCAGCTCATGAGGATTCAACCGAGGCTCCACAAGCAAACAAGGCATCTCACGGGAAGTACGAGGACAGGAAGTTCAATGGCAACTGTGATCATTGCAAGAAGCATGGTCATAAGAAGAGCCAATGCTGGATACTGCACCCACACCTCAAGCCGGCCAAGTTCATGAAGGAGCGTGAGGGAAGGGCAAATGTGACTGAAGGTTCAAGCGGAGCTGGCACCAGCAAGATCAGTGAAGTGGATGGGCTTGGAGGCAATGATGGGAATGGGAAGTCTCTGGTGGCTTACACAGGCGCCTCAAGCTCCCGCAGCAATGATGACTACATCAAGAGATCAGACCTTGATGCCCTCTTCAAAATGCTAAAGGAAAACGGTAACACTTACGGTTATTCCTTTGGAGCTTCTATGATTGCATATAAGGATGATCACTTGATTAGAGAACTAGTAGAACGGTTAGAAGCTAGGAATGAGTATAGACATGCTCACATTGCTAGAACTGATAAGATGCATCCATCACTTAGTAATCTATGCCATAATGCTAAACGAGTAGGTAAACCATTGATTGTTGATTCTGGTGCATCACATCATATGATAAGTGATGAAAACTTGATTAAGGATATAGAACCTACACATGGGCATGTGATGATAGCAAATGGGGATAAGATACCCATTAGAGGAATAGGAAAGCTTAAGCTGTTTAACAAAGAATCTAGAGCTTTTTACATGCCTGAATTCACATCAAACCTATTATCAGTGAAGAAATGTACTAATGATTTACAATGCAATGTTATCTTTAGTCCTAATGATGTGAAGTTTCAGGATATTGAGAGCAGCAGATTGATTGGGAAAGGGGTGACTAAGGGAGATCTCTATATGCTTGAAGAACTCACTTCTGTTCCTGATTATAGTTGCTCGTTTACTTCTGCTTCTTTGTTGAATAAAAATGCATTGTGGCATGCTAGAGTAGGACACCCTCATGTTAAAGCTTTGAACTTAATGGTACCAGGTGTTGTGTTTGAGAATAAAGATTGTGAAGCTTGCATTTTAGGCAAGCATTGTAGAACTGTGTTTCAAAAGTCTACTACCGTTTATGATAATTGCTTTGATCTAATTCATTCAGATGTATGGACTGCCCCTTGCTTATCTAGAGATAGTTATAAGTATTTTGTCACATTCATTGATGAAAAATCCAAATACACCTGGTTAACCTTAATTCAGACCAAAGATAGGGTACTTGATGCATTTAGGAACTTTCAAACTTATGTAACTAACCATTATCATGCTAAGATTAAAATTTTGAGATCAGATAATGGAGGAGAGTACACGAGTCATGCATTCAAGCAACACCTATCACAACATGGGATCCTACATCAAACAAGCTGTCCTTATACTCCACAGCAAAATGGAGTGGCTGAGAGGAAGAATAGGCATCTCATGGAAGTGGCAAGGTCACTTATGTTTCAGAGTAATGTTCCAAAGAGATTTTGGAGTGATGCGGTTGCCACTGCTTGTTACCTGATAAACAGAACTCCAACCAAAGTTCTGAATGAGAAGGCTCCATTTGAAGTTCTGAACAGGTACAAGCCAGCTCTTGATTACTTGCGAGTCTTTGGATGCCTATGCTTTGTCCTCAAACCAGGAGAGATGATCAACAAGCTAGAAGCAAGAAGCACTAAGGCTGTGTTCATAGGATACTCAGCTACACAGAAAGGATACAAATGCTATGATCCTATAGCAAGGAGAGTTCTTGTATCTAGAGATGTGAAGTTCTTGGAAGATAGAGGATACTATGAAGAAAAGAATCAAGAAGACCTGAAGGACTTAACATCAGACAAGGCCACCACCTTGCGGATCATTCTTGAAGGTCTTGGAATCAGTACATCCCAGGATCCGAGGAATCACGCAACTACACCTCCTGAAGTTGGTTCACCATCCCACCTTGATCATGAGGGAGGAGAGGAGCATGAGGAGCCTATGCAAGAGGCCAACCAAGATGAAGGAGGAGTAGAGAATGAAGGAGAAGAGAGCATAGGCTCGGATGGTCATGGACATGATCATGGTGTGACACAAACACCTTCTCAAGATGAAGTGGTAGAAGAACAACAGGAAGAAGAACCAGTTGTGCAGCCACTAAGAAGGAGTACAAGGATAAGGAAGGATCCTTCCAGTTGGGTAAACACGAGAGTGTACTACAATGCCCAAGCTGTGGAGCATCCTTCTCAAGCCGTGTGCTCCTTTGCTCAATATCCAGAAGCACATTGCGCTTTCATGGTAAACTTGGATGAGAATCACATCCCAAGAAGCTATGAAGAAGCAATGAAAGATAAAGAATGGAAGGAATCAGTTGGAGATGAGGCAGGAGCGATGATCAAGAATGATACATGGTATGAGAGTGAGTTACCAAAAGGGAAGAAGGCTGTGACTAGTAGATGGATATTCACAATCAAGTACAAAGCGGATGGAAAGGTTGAGAGGAAGAAGTCAAGGCTAGTTGCAAGAGGTTTCACTCAAACTTATGGAGAAGATTACATAGAAACCTTTGCACCAGTAGCTAAACTCCACACAATCCGGATTGTACTAAGCTTGGCTGTGAATCTTGGATGGGGGTTATGGCAAATGGATGTGAAGAATGCGTTTCTACAAGGTGAACTTGAGGATGAAGTGTATATGCATCCACCTCCAGGCCTTGAACACTTAGTGAAGAGTGGGAATGTGTTGAGATTGAAGAAAGCCATCTATGGCTGAAGCAATCACCAAGAGCTTGGTACAACAAGTTGAGCACTACTCTGAATGGCCGAGGCTTCAAGAAGTCTGAACTAGATCACACCCTCTTCACACTCACGACTCCCTCAGGTATGATTGCTCTCCTTGTGTATGTTGATGATATCATTATCACAGGGAGTGATAAGGAAGGTATCATAGCAACCAAGGAGTTTCTTAAATCCATGTTTGAGATTAAAGACTTGGGAGAAATGAAATACTTTCTTGGAATTGAGATATGTAGATCCAAGGAAGGTTTGTTCATGTCCCAAAGGAAGTATACACTTGATCTTTTGAAAGGTGCAGGTGCTTATGGAGGCAAGACAGCAAGGATGCCTATGGAGGATGGCTACAAAGTCCCACGAGAGGGGGAGATTGAAGACAGCAAACCTTATCAGGATCCTAAACTCTATAGAAAACTAGTTGGCAAATTGATTTATCTTACTATAACTAGACCTGACATTGCTTTGCTGTGAATCAGGTGAGTCAACACATGCAAGTGCCTAAGGAACATCATTGGCGCATGGTGGAGAGGATCTTGATGTATCTCAACGGCTCACCTGATCAAGGAGTATGGATGGGCTGCAATGGAAGCACTGAAGTGGTGGGATATGTGATGCGGATTGGGCTGGTGATAGAGCAGACAGGAGATCAACCACAGGCTATTGCACATTCATTGGAGGCAACTTGGTGACTTGGAAGAGCAAGAAGCAGAAGGTAGTGTCATGTTCAAGTGCAGAAGCCGAGTATAGAGCCATGCTGAAGCTCACCAACGAGTTGGTATGGATCAAAGGCATCTTGAAGCACTTGGAGATTGATCAAGCAACTCCAATGACAATGCATTGTGACAATCAAGCTGCCATCCACATTGCATCCAACTCGGTGTTTCATGAGAGGACCAAGCACATTGAAGTTGATTGTCACAAGGTGAGGCAGATGATTGTGCTAGGGGTGATCTTGCCATGTTACACAAGGAGTGAAGATCAGCTAGCGGATGTGTTCACCAAGGCTGCAAGACAGAAGACAATGGAGTCCATTCACATCAGGTTGGGCCTCATTGATCTTGGGAAGAGAAGGAGCTAATCCCCTTAGCTGCAAGGTCTTTACTCTTTTTCCCTCATCAAAGTTTTATCCCATTGGGTTTTCTTTGGTGAGGTTTTTAATGAGGAAGATCTTGTGGCTGTCCAAGCTTAGACTTATACAAAGCTAAGCTTGAGGGGGAGTGTTGAGTTGAGCTGAATATATGTATGAAGAGCTAAGGAGTTGAAGAGGAAAGGAGATGAGGAAGCTTAAGGGAGTTTAGGGAGAGCATGGTACGGACGTCCGTACAAGGCCGTACAAGCCGTACAGTCCGTACCATCCAGCATCGACCAAGACTTACCTTGCATCAGCCAAGTAACACGGTAACTAAGGTAAAGGGAAGGAACTTACCTTGAGGCATCAGACCGTTTAGGGATAAGGTAGAGCGCGCCTTGACAGGCTGGAACAGCTGGAAAGGCAAGAGCATCTCGGTCCAAGATGCCAGATACTCCGCGCATGTGGAGAAGCTAATTGGCTAGTCCAAATGAGCTTATCCTCTCCTGATTGACCTCACATGCTTTAGTCTTCTCTTGATTTCGAAAACCCTTGTATGCTCACTCTATATATTGTAACTCATCAACCCTAATGAAGATTATGCAGTTTGAGTCTCTCTAATCTCTTAGACACTATGGTTTTCTCTTAGACACTAAACGGCTCTATCTAGTCTCCTAATCTTTCACAAACTTCTCTTAATCACTTCCTAAACACTCTCTTTATTCTGATTACTCTAAGGATCTCTTAATCTCATAGATTCATCCTGGTTTGATTAGAATGACAAAGAAGCTGTCATATTCCCAAACAGGAAAACTGGGATCACCTGATTTGAAAGTGGGATAGCTTCTTCATCCTAACTCCTATGAGATTTATTCACTTCCTGGTGATTCTCCACTACTTTATGTATCAAAATCAAGCTTCTTACATCGCGATTCATCCTGGTTTGATTAGAATGACAAAGAAGCTGTCATATTCCCAAACAGGAAAACTGGGATCACCTGATTTGAAAGTGGGATAGCTTCTTCATCCTAACTCCTATGAGATTTATTCAGCTTCCTGGTGATTCTCCACTACTTTATGTATCAAAATCAAGCTTCTTACATCGCGATTCATCCTGGTTTGATTAGAATGACAAAGAAGCTGTCATATTCCCAAACAGGAAAACTGGGATCACCTGATTTGAAAGTGGGATAGCTTCTTCATCCTAACTCCTATGAGATTTATTCAGCTTCCTGGTGATTCTCCACTACTTTATGTATCAAAATCAAGCTTCTTACATCGCGATTCATCCTGGTTTGATTAGAATGACAAAGAAGCTGTCATATTCCCAAACAGGAAAACTGGGATCACCTGATTTGAAAGTGGGATAGCTTCTTCATCCTAACTCCTATGAGATTTATTCACTTCCTGGTGATTCTCCACTACTTTATGTATCAAAATCAAGCTTCTTACATCGCGATTCATCCTGGTTTGATTAGAATGACAAAGAAGCTGTCATATTCCCAAACAGGAAAACTGGGATCACCTGATTTGAAAGTGGGATAGCTTCTTCATCCTAACTCCTATGAGATTTATTCAGCTTCCTGGTGATTCTCCACTACTTTATGTATCAAAATCAAGCTTCTTACATCGCGATTCATCCTGGTTTGATTAGAATGACAAAGAAGCTGTCATATTCCCAAACAGGAAAACTGGGATCACCTGATTTGAAAGTGGGATAGCTTCTTCATCCTAACTCCTATGAGATTTATTCAGCTTCCTGGTGATTCTCCACTACTTTATGTATCAAAATCAAGCTTCTTACATCGCGATTCATCCTGGTTTGATTAGAATGACAAAGAAGCTGTCATATTCCCAAACAGGAAAACTGGGATCACCTGATTTGAAAGTGGGATAGCTTCTTCATCCTAACTCCTATGAGATTTATTCAGCTTCCTGGTGATTCTCCACTACTTTATGTATCAAAATCAAGCTTCTTACATCGCGATTCATCCTGGTTTGATTAGAATGACAAAGAAGCTGTCATATTCCCAAACAGGAAAACTGGGATCACCTGATTTGAAAGTGGGATAGCTTCTTCATCCTAACTCCTATGAGATTTATTCACTTCCTGGTGATTCTCCACTACTTTATGTATCAAAATCAAGCTTCTTACATCGCGATTCATCCTGGTTTGATTAGAATGACAAAGAAGCTGTCATATTCCCAAACAGGAAAACTGGGATCACCTGATTTGAAAGTGGGATAGCTTCTTCATCCTAACTCCTATGAGATTTATTCAGCTTCCTGGTGATTCTCCACTACTTTATGTATCAAAATCAAGCTTCTTACATCGCGATTCATCCTGGTTTGATTAGAATGACAAAGAAGCTGTCATATTCCCAAACAGGAAAACTGGGATCACCTGATTTGAAAGTGGGATAGCTTCTTCATCCTAACTCCTATGAGATTTATTCAGCTTCCTGGTGATTCTCCACTACTTTATGTATCAAAATCAAGCTTCTTACATCGCGATTCATCCTGGTTTGATTAGAATGACAAAGAAGCTGTCATATTCCCAAACAGGAAAACTGGGATCACCTGATTTGAAAGTGGGATAGCTTCTTCATCCTAACTCCTATGAGATTTATTCAGCTTCCTGGTGATTCTCCACTACTTTATGTATCAAAATCAAGCTTCTTACATCGCGATTCATCCTGGTTTGATTAGAATGACAAAGAAGCTGTCATATTCCCAAACAGGAAAACTGGGATCACCTGATTTGAAAGTGGGATAGCTTCTTCATCCTAACTCCTATGAGATTTATTCACTTCCTGGTGATTCTCCACTACTTTATGTATCAAAATCAAGCTTCTTACATCGCGATTCATCCTGGTTTGATTAGAATGACAAAGAAGCTGTCATATTCCCAAACAGGAAAACTGGGATCACCTGATTTGAAAGTGGGATAGCTTCTTCATCCTAACTCCTATGAGATTTATTCAGCTTCCTGGTGATTCTCCACTACTTTATGTATCAAAATCAAGCTTCTTACATCGCGATTCATCCTGGTTTGATTAGAATGACAAAGAAGCTGTCATATTCCCAAACAGGAAAACTGGGATCACCTGATTTGAAAGTGGGATAGCTTCTTCATCCTAACTCCTATGAGATTTATTCAGCTTCCTGGTGATTCTCCACTACTTTATGTATCAAAATCAAGCTTCTTACATCGCGATTCATCCTGGTTTGATTAGAATGACAAAGAAGCTGTCATATTCCCAAACAGGAAAACTGGGATCACCTGATTTGAAAGTGGGATAGCTTCTTCATCCTAACTCCTATGAGATTTATTCACTTCCTGGTGATTCTCCACTACTTTATGTATCAAAATCAAGCTTCTTACATCGCGATTCATCCTGGTTTGATTAGAATGACAAAGAAGCTGTCATATTCCCAAACAGGAAAACTGGGATCACCTGATTTGAAAGTGGGATAGCTTCTTCATCCTAACTCCTATGAGATTTATTCAGCTTCCTGGTGATTCTCCACTACTTTATGTATCAAAATCAAGCTTCTTACATCGCGATTCATCCTGGTTTGATTAGAATGACAAAGAAGCTGTCATATTCCCAAACAGGAAAACTGGGATCACCTGATTTGAAAGTGGGATAGCTTCTTCATCCTAACTCCTATGAGATTTATTCAGCTTCCTGGTGATTCTCCACTACTTTATGTATCAAAATCAAGCTTCTTACATCGCGATTCATCCTGGTTTGATTAGAATGACAAAGAAGCTGTCATATTCCCAAACAGGAAAACTGGGATCACCTGATTTGAAAGTGGGATAGCTTCTTCATCCTAACTCCTATGAGATTTATTCAGCTTCCTGGTGATTCTCCACTACTTTATGTATCAAAATCAAGCTTCTTACATCGCGATTCATCCTGGTTTGATTAGAATGACAAAGAAGCTGTCATATTCCCAAACAGGAAAACTGGGATCACCTGATTTGAAAGTGGGATAGCTTCTTCATCCTAACTCCTATGAGATTTATTCACTTCCTGGTGATTCTCCACTACTTTATGTATCAAAATCAAGCTTCTTACATCGCGATTCATCCTGGTTTGATTAGAATGACAAAGAAGCTGTCATATTCCCAAACAGGAAAACTGGGATCACCTGATTTGAAAGTGGGATAGCTTCTTCATCCTAACTCCTATGAGATTTATTCAGCTTCCTGGTGATTCTCCACTACTTTATGTATCAAAATCAAGCTTCTTACATCGCGATTCATCCTGGTTTGATTAGAATGACAAAGAAGCTGTCATATTCCCAAACAGGAAAACTGGGATCACCTGATTTGAAAGTGGGATAGCTTCTTCATCCTAACTCCTATGAGATTTATTCAGCTTCCTGGTGATTCTCCACTACTTTATGTATCAAAATCAAGCTTCTTACATCGCGATTCATCCTGGTTTGATTAGAATGACAAAGAAGCTGTCATATTCCCAAACAGGAAAACTGGGATCACCTGATTTGAAAGTGGGATAGCTTCTTCATCCTAACTCCTATGAGATTTATTCAGCTTCCTGGTGATTCTCCACTACTTTATGTATCAAAATCAAGCTTCTTACATCGCGATTCATCCTGGTTTGATTAGAATGACAAAGAAGCTGTCATATTCCCAAACAGGAAAACTGGGATCACCTGATTTGAAAGTGGGATAGCTTCTTCATCCTAACTCCTATGAGATTTATTCAGCTTCCTGGTGATTCTCCACTACTTTATGTATCAAAATCAAGCTTCTTACATCGCGATTCATCCTGGTTTGATTAGAATGACAAAGAAGCTGTCATATTCCCAAACAGGAAAACTGGGATCACCTGATTTGAAAGTGGGATAGCTTCTTCATCCTAACTCCTATGAGATTTATTCAGCTTCCTGGTGATTCTCCACTACTTTATGTATCAAAATCAAGCTTCTTACATCGCGATTCATCCTGGTTTGATTAGAATGACAAAGAAGCTGTCATATTCCCAAACAGGAAAACTGGGATCACCTGATTTGAAAGTGGGATAGCTTCTTCATCCTAACTCCTATGAGATTTATTCAGCTTCCTGGTGATTCTCCACTACTTTATGTATCAAAATCAAGCTTCTTACATCGCGATTCATCCTGGTTTGATTAGAATGACAAAGAAGCTGTCATATTCCCAAACAGGAAAACTGGGATCACCTGATTTGAAAGTGGGATAGCTTCTTCATCCTAACTCCTATGAGATTTATTCAGCTTCCTGGTGATTCTCCACTACTTTATGTATCAAAATCAAGCTTCTTACATCGCGATTCATCCTGGTTTGATTAGAATGACAAAGAAGCTGTCATATTCCCAAACAGGAAAACTGGGATCACCTGATTTGAAAGTGGGATAGCTTCTTCATCCTAACTCCTATGAGATTTATTCACTTCCTGGTGATTCTCCACTACTTTATGTATCAAAATCAAGCTTCTTACATCGCGATTCATCCTGGTTTGATTAGAATGACAAAGAAGCTGTCATATTCCCAAACAGGAAAACTGGGATCACCTGATTTGAAAGTGGGATAGCTTCTTCATCCTAACTCCTATGAGATTTATTCAGCTTCCTGGTGATTCTCCACTACTTTATGTATCAAAATCAAGCTTCTTACATCGCGATTCATCCTGGTTTGATTAGAATGACAAAGAAGCTGTCATATTCCCAAACAGGAAAACTGGGATCACCTGATTTGAAAGTGGGATAGCTTCTTCATCCTAACTCCTATGAGATTTATTCAGCTTCCTGGTGATTCTCCACTACTTTATGTATCAAAATCAAGCTTCTTACATCGCGATTCATCCTGGTTTGATTAGAATGACAAAGAAGCTGTCATATTCCCAAACAGGAAAACTGGGATCACCTGATTTGAAAGTGGGATAGCTTCTTCATCCTAACTCCTATGAGATTTATTCAGCTTCCTGGTGATTCTCCACTACTTTATGTATCAAAATCAAGCTTCTTACATCGCGATTCATCCTGGTTTGATTAGAATGACAAAGAAGCTGTCATATTCCCAAACAGGAAAACTGGGATCACCTGATTTGAAAGTGGGATAGCTTCTTCATCCTAACTCCTATGAGATTTATTCGACTTCCTGGTGATTCTCCACTACTTTATGTATCAAAATCAAGCTTCTTACATCGCGATTCATCCTGGTTTGATTAGAATGACAAAGAAGCTGTCATATTCCCAAACAGGAAAACTGGGATCACCTGATTTGAAAGTGGGATAGCTTCTTCATCCTAACTCCTATGAGATTTATTCGACTTCCTGGTGATTCTCCACTACTTTATGTATCAAAATCAAGCTTCTTACATCGCGATTCATCCTGGTTTGATTAGAATGACAAAGAAGCTGTCATATTCCCAAACAGGAAAACTGGGATCACCTGATTTGAAAGTGGGATAGCTTCTTCATCCTAACTCCTATGAGATTTATTCAGCTTCCTGGTGATTCTCCACTACTTTATGTATCAAAATCAAGCTTCTTACATCGCGATTCATCCTGGTTTGATTAGAATGACAAAGAAGCTGTCATATTCCCAAACAGGAAAACTGGGATCACCTGATTTGAAAGTGGGATAGCTTCTTCATCCTAACTCCTATGAGATTTATTCAGCTTCCTGGTGATTCTCCACTACTTTATGTATCAAAATCAAGCTTCTTACATCGCGATTCATCCTGGTTTGATTAGAATGACAAAGAAGCTGTCATATTCCCAAACAGGAAAACTGGGATCACCTGATTTGAAAGTGGGATTGATATGATCATGGACCAGCCAGCTGATGGAGATAGAGATGGCGAGTTTAGAGATGAACCAGCTGAAGAAGATGAGGTCTTAACCATTCCTAAAGGTCCCATGACTCGAGCCAGAGCTAGGAAACTCAAAGAAGCTATTGGAGGACTAATCAGGAAGTCCTTGGAGCAAGAAGAATGTCTTGGAGGAAGCTTGATACTTCAAGATACGCTTATCACCATTCAAGCCATCTTACCATCAAGTTGAGTATCATCTAGGCTAGCAAGCTATGTGTGCTCTTTTCCTATCATTGTTTTTGTCCCATTGGGTTTTGCAATGATAGGTTTTTAACGAGGCCATAGTCTTGCTATCTTATCACCTAGTTGATACTCTCGGACCAAACCACATGAAGAACCTTATGCTATCTTTATTTCTAAGTATTTATGTCTTTCATTTTCGAAAACTCTATCTAAGTTGTGTCTTTATTTCTACATTAATTGGAGGAGCCTGTTCCTTTAATTTCGAAATGCTTGGAGCCTGTTCCAAGCCTTTCACTATATATATGTGTAACTCGGCAACCCTAGCATCTATCAAGTTTTCTTTCATTTAAACCTTTGTGTTTTCTTCTCCCTTGCTTTCACGAGTTAAGAGAGTGTCTGGTGTGTAGTATCCAGTCTGTTGGTGTGTAATATCCAACGCCCAAGGGCTTTAGAAAGGTGTGTCATATCCGATCTAAGCCTAGGAGTATCAAGGAGCCTTTCCGCAGCCTCTTGTGTCACCATTCGATCCACAGCCTTGATAAACTTGAGTCTTTGATTCGTTTATGCAAGGATCTATCCAAACCATCCAGAGAAGGGTCCTAGGATCTCATTAAGTGGTATCAGAGCACTCTGGAAGGGGAGTTTCGATTTCTCTTTGCGATTTCTTAAGATCTACTCTTTGTCGATTCATATTTTTGATCAATCGGTTCTTGTGTGTTTATTCTCACTTGATCTGCTTGTTTCATTATCAGGATTGCTAGATCTGATTGTTTCGTGTCTCATACTGATAGATCTAAGAATTTCGATCAAGTTTTGAACAAAACCTTTTCACATTCTTGTCGATTACGTTATCGTTTTGCTTGATCCGAAAGTTTCTTGTGATTGTGTGACTCGATCTGTTGTTAGAATCATAGATCAGGATTTGATTACCTCATTTCATCATCTGTTGAATCTGATCTGTTATTGTTTCAATTTCGAAAAGATAGAATTCAAATCGTCGCGTGTTGATCAAGTATCTTCATTTGCCGCTTTGTTTGTTTCCTTATTTGAATCTTGAGTTCTGAATTCTTTTGAACTACTTACTGGTTCAAGTTTTTCGTGTATCAGGAAGCAATGGGGTCTGAGGAGGATGATGAAACCTTTGTGCGAAGGAATAGATTGCTGCAAGAAGCAATCACCAAACAAGTGATGGAAGCGATGGTGAAGTTACTGGAAGAGAAGTATGATCAGAGACCGCATGATGGGCAAGGACAAGCATCTGGTTCAAGACATGAGCAAAGAAGAAACAGACAAGGTCAGCGTGAGCATGCTGGATCAGAAGAGACTGATAACTTCTATGAGAGAAGTAGCCATAGCTCCGGTTCAAGACGTAGCAGTAGAAGATCTCGACGTGATCATGAGGGCCGGAGGCATAGACGCAATGAGCTATCAGGATTAAAGCTTAAGATCCCTCCTTTCCATGGTAAAGCTGATCCAGATGCCTATCTTGAGTGGGAGAAGAAGATCGAACTCGTTTTCAACTGTCAGCATTACTCAGAGACTAAGAAGATTCAAGTAGCTGCTACCGAGTTCAATGATTATGCATTGAGCTGGTGGGATCAGTTGGTTACAAACAAGAGGCGCAATGGTGAATTTCCCATTGAAACATGGGCAGAGATGAAAGCTGTGATGCGCAAGAGGTTTGTACCAAGCCATTATCACCGTGATCTTCATCAAAAGCTGAGACTGCTCACACAAGGATCAAAGTCTGTAGAGGAATACTTTCAAGAGATGGAGTTGCTTATGCTAAGAGCTTGTGTATCTGAGGACAGTGAAGCTACCATGGCACGATTTCTTGGTGGACTCAACCGTGAGATACAAGATAGAGTGGAGATGCAACACTACTTGGAGATAGAGGAGATGCTACACAAAGCTATCTTGGTGGAGCAGCAAGTTAAGAGAAGAAGTCATGCGCGTGGCAGCTATGGTTCCAATAGATACCAGACCTCTAAGGAAGATAAACCGAGCTATCAAAAGGAGAGCAAGCCACAGCCAAAAGAAGAATCCAAGTCTAGTAGCATCTACAACAAAGATAAGGGTAAAGTGGAAGCTACAAGCTCGCGTGCAAGAGATGTGAAGTGCTTTAAGTGCCAAGGGCGTGGGCACTATGCTAATGAGTGTACTAACAAGAGAGTTATGATTCTTCTGGAGAATGGAGAGTTTGAATCTGAAGATGAGAAACTAAGAACTGATCAAGAACTATCAGAAGTTGAGCATGAGGAGGAACCAGTTCAAGGTAGACTTTTGGTTGCAAGAAGAACTCTCAGTTTGCAAAACAAAACTGAGGAGCAAGAACAAAGAGAGAACTTGTTCTACACACGTTGTCTGGTGCAAGGAAAGGTCTGCAGCCTGATCATCGACGGTGGAAGCTGTGTTAATGTTGCTAGCGAGACAATGGTGAAGAAGCTTGGTTTGAAAGCTCAAAAGCATCCTAAACCTTACCGGCTGCAATGGCTTAATGAAGAGGGCGAGATGAGGGTATCTACTCAGGTTTCTATACCCTTGTCCATTGGGAGGTATGAAGATGACATTCTCTGTGATGTGATACCCATGGAAGCCAGCCACATACTACTGGGAAGGCCTTGGCAATTTGATAGGCGTGTCATCCATGATGGCTTCACCAACAAACATTCTTTTGAGTTCAACGGCAAGCGAACTGTCTTGGTACCTCTAACTCCTAAAGAAGTGCATGAAGATCAGCTTCAGCTTCAGAAAAAGAAAGAGGTTGATCTCAAACCAGATAAGCAACACAACTTCTATGCTAAAGCTAGTGAAATCAAAAGATCTCTTTATTCTCATCAATCGGTTCTCTTATTTATCTTTAAAGAATCTCTTTTGTCTCTAACTGATTGTACACCGGTGTATCCGAGTGAGATGTCAGCTCTTTTACAGGAATACCAGGATGTATTTCCAGAAGATAATCCCATAGGATTGCCACCTATTCGAGGGATTGAGCATCAGATTGATTTTGTACCAGGAGCTACTCTTCCCAACAGACCAGCATACAGAACTAATCCTGTGGAAACCAAGGAGCTACAAAGACAGGTCGAGGAACTGATGGAGAAGGGCCATATCCGTGAGAGTATGAGCCCATGTGCCGTGCCTGTGCTCCTTGTGCCAAAGAAAGATGGGAGCTGGCGCATGTGTGTTGATTGTAGAGCAATCAACAACATAACAGTGAAGTATCGCCACCCTATTCCTAGATTAGATGATATGCTTGATGAGTTGCATGGTTCTAGTGTCTTTTCTAAGATAGATTTGAAGAGTGGATATCATCAAATAAGAATGAAAGAGGGAGATGAGTGGAAAACAGCCTTTAAGACTAAGCATGGGTTGTATGAGTGGTTAGTCATGCCTTTTGGATTAACCAATGCTCCTAGCACTTTTATGAGATTGATGAATCATGTGCTTAGATCTTTCATAGGTTTGTTTGTGGTAGTATACTTTGATGATATCCTTGTTTACAGTAAGAACCTAGGAGAGCATATAGATCATCTTAAGTCTGTTCTTGATGTGTTGAGAAAAGAAAAACTGTTTGCTAACCTTAAGAAATGCACTTTTTGTACGGATAACTTGGTCTTCCTAGGCTTTGTTGTGAGTGCAGATGGAGTAAAGGTGGATCAGGAGAAGGTGAGAGCAATTCAAGAATGGCCAATTCCAAAGACTATAAGTGAAGTAAGGAGCTTCCACGGCCTTGCTGGCTTCTACCGACGGTTTGTGAAAGACTTTAGCACCATAGCAGCCCCATTGACTGAGGTGATCAAGAAAGAAGTTGGATTCAAATGGGGAGAAGCACAAGAACTTGCCTTTCAATGCCTAAAAGAGAAGCTTACTAATGCCCCTCTTCTTATACTTCCTGATTTCAATAAAACTTTTGAAATTGAATGTGATGCCTCAGGAATTGGAATTGGTGCTGTTCTTATGCAGGAGAAGAGACCCATAGCTTATTTCAGTGAGAAGCTTGGAGGCGCCACTCTCAACTATGCAACTTATGATAAGGAATTGTATGCCTTGGTGAGAGCTTTGCAGACTTGGCAGCATTACTTGTGGCCCAAGGAGTTTGTGATACACACGGATCATGAGTCTCTCAAGTACTTGAAAGGACAGAACAAGCTCAGCAAGAGACACGCAAGATGGGTAGAATTCATAGAAACCTTTCCTTATGTCATCAAGTACAAACAAGGTAAAGAAAACATAGTTGCTGATGCACTATCTCGAAGGTATGTTCTCTTAAACACTCTTGATGCTAAGTTGTTAGGTTTTGAGCAGATTAAAGAGATGTATGAATCTGATCCAGATTTTAAAGAAGCTTATAACTCTTGTGAGAAATTTGCTGCTGGACATTATTTTAGACATGATGGATTCCTCTTTTATGATAATAGACTGTGTGTGCCTAATTGCTCTTTGAGAGATTTGTTTGTTAGGGAATCACATGGAGGGAGTCTCATGGGTCACTTTGGTATTGCAAAGACTCTTAAAACCTTGCAGGATCATTTCTTTTGGCCTCGGATGAAAAGTGATGTGGAGAAACTATGTGAGAGATGTGCAACTTGCAAGCAAGCTAAGTCTAAGGTTCAGTCTCACGGTTTGTATACTCCTCTCCCTATTCCTTATCATCCTTGGAATGACATATCTATGGATTTCATTGTTGGATTGCCTAGAACTAGGACTGGGAAGGATTCTATCTTTGTTGTTGTTGACAGGTTCTCAAAAATGGCACATTTCATAGCATGTCACAAAACTGATGATGCATTGCATGTAGCTAATCTGTTCTTTAAGGAGATTGTGCGTTTACATGGCATGCCTAGGACCATAGTTTCTGATAGAGATACTAAGTTTCTTAGTTATTTTTGGAAAACTCTTTGGTCTAAGCTAGGCACTAAGTTGTTGTTCTCCACTACTTGTCATCCGCAAACTGATGGACAGACTGAAGTAGTTAATAGAACTCTAGGAACACTCTTGCGTGCATTCATTAAAAAGAATCTGAAATCTTGGGAAGACTATCTGCCACATTGTGAATTTGCATATAATCATGCTGTGCATTCTGCTTCTAAGTTTTCACCCTTTGAAATTGTTTATGGGTTCAATCCCACCTCTCCTTTGGATTTAATTCCTTTACCTGAGTGTGAAAGGGTCAGTTTGGATGGCAAAAAGAAGGCAGAGATGGTGAAACAACTCCACGAGCAAGCTAGGCTCAACATTGAAGAGAAAACTAAGCAGTATGTCAAGCATGCCAACAAAGGAAGGCGTGAGATGGTCTTTAAGGAGGGTGATAAAGTTTGGGTTCATTTGAGAAAAGAGAGGTTTCCTAATGAGAGGAAGTCAAAGCTTATGCCAAGAATTGATGGACCTTTTGAGATCACAAAGAAGATCAGCAACAATGCCTACAAGATTGATCTCCAAGGTAAGTATGATGTGAGTAATAGCTTCAATGTTACTGACTTGATCCCTTTTATTGCAGATGAACCTGATTTGAGGTCAAATCCTTTTCAAGAGGGAGGGGATGATATGATCATGGACCAGCCAGCTGATGGAGATAGAGATGGCGAGTTTAGAGATGAACCAGCTGAAGAAGATGAGGTCTTAACCATTCCTAAAGGTCCCATGACTCGAGCCAGAGCTAGGAAACTCAAAGAAGCTATTGGAGGACTAATCAGGAAGTCCTTGGAGCAAGAAGAATGTCTTGGAGGAAGCTTGATACTTCAAGATACGCTTATCACCATTCAAGCCATCTTACCATCAAGTTGAGTATCATCTAGGCTAGCAAGCTATGTGTGCTCTTTTCCTATCATTGTTTTTGTCCCATTGGGTTTTGCAATGATAGGTTTTTAACGAGGCCATAGTCTTGCTATCTTATCACCTAGTTGATACTCTCGGACCAAACCACATGAAGAACCTTATGCTATCTTTATTTCTAAGTATTTATGTCTTTCATTTTCGAAAACTCTATCTAAGTTATGTCTTTACTTCTACATTAATTGGAGGAGCCTGTTCCTTTAATTTCGAAATGCTTGGAGCCTGTTCCAAGCCTTTCACTATATATATGTGTAACTCGGCAACCCTAGCATCTATCAAGTTTTCTTTCATTTAAACCTTTGTGTTTTCTTCTCCCTTGCTTTCACGAGTTAAGAGAGTGTCTGGTGTGTAGTATCCAGTCTGTTGGTGTGTAATATCCAACGCCCAAGGGCTTTAGAAAGGTGTGTCATATCCGATCTAAGTCTAGGAGTATCAAGGAGCCTTTCCGCAGCCTCTTGTGTCACCATTCGATCCACAGCCTTGATAAACTTGAGTCTTTGATTCGTTTATGCAAGGATCTATCCAAACCATCCAGAGAAGGGTCCTAGGATCTCATTAGGATAGCTTCTTCATCCTAACTCCTATGAGATTTATTCAGCTTCCTGGTGATTCTCCACTACTTTATGTTTCAAAATCAAGCTTCTTACATCGCGATTCATCCTGGTTTGATTAGAATGACAAAGAAGCTGTCATATTCCCAAACAGGAAAACTGGGATCACCTGATTTGAAAGTGGGATAGCTTCTTCATCCTAACTCCTATGAGATTTATTCAGCTTCCTGGTGATTCTCCACTACTTTATGTATCAAAATCAAGCTTCTTACATCGCGATTCATCCTGGTTTGATTAGAATGACAAAGAAGCTGTCATATTCCCAAACAGGAAAACTGGGATCACCTGATTTGAAAGTGGGATAGCTTCTTCATCCTAACTCCTATGAGATTTATTCAGCTTCCTGGTGATTCTCCACTACTTTATGTATCAAAATCAAGCTTCTTACATCGCGATTCATCCTGGTTTGATTAGAATGACAAAGAAGCTGTCATATTCCCAAACAGGAAAACTGGGATCACCTGATTTGAAAGTGGGATAGCTTCTTCATCCTAACTCCTATGAGATTTATTCAGCTTCCTGGTGATTCTCCACTACTTTATGTATCAAAATCAAGCTTCTTACATCGCGATTCATCCTGGTTTGATTAGAATGACAAAGAAGCTGTCATATTCCCAAACAGGAAAACTGGGATCACCTGATTTGAAAGTGGGATAGCTTCTTCATCCTAACTCCTATGAGATTTATTCAGCTTCCTGGTGATTCTCCACTACTTTATGTATCAAAATCAAGCTTCTTACATCGCGATTCATCCTGGTTTGATTAGAATGACAAAGAAGCTGTCATATTCCCAAACAGGAAAACTGGGATCACCTGATTTGAAAGTGGGATAGCTTCTTCATCCTAACTCCTATGAGATTTATTCACTTCCTGGTGATTCTCCACTACTTTATGTATCAAAATCAAGCTTCTTACATCGCGATTCATCCTGGTTTGATTAGAATGACAAAGAAGCTGTCATATTCCCAAACAGGAAAACTGGGATCACCTGATTTGAAAGTGGGATAGCTTCTTCATCCTAACTCCTATGAGATTTATTCAGCTTCCTGGTGATTCTCCACTACTTTATGTATCAAAATCAAGCTTCTTACATCGCGATTCATCCTGGTTTGATTAGAATGACAAAGAAGCTGTCATATTCCCAAACAGGAAAACTGGGATCACCTGATTTGAAAGTGGGATAGCTTCTTCATCCTAACTCCTATGAGATTTATTCAGCTTCCTGGTGATTCTCCACTACTTTATGTATCAAAATCAAGCTTCTTACATCGCGATTCATCCTGGTTTGATTAGAATGACAAAGAAGCTGTCATATTCCCAAACAGGAAAACTGGGATCACCTGATTTGAAAGTGGGATAGCTTCTTCATCCTAACTCCTATGAGATTTATTCAGCTTCCTGGTGATTCTCCACTACTTTATGTATCAAAATCAAGCTTCTTACATCGCGATTCATCCTGGTTTGATTAGAATGACAAAGAAGCTGTCATATTCCCAAACAGGAAAACTGGGATCACCTGATTTGAAAGTGGGATAGCTTCTTCATCCTAACTCCTATGAGATTTATTCAGCTTCCTGGTGATTCTCCACTACTTTATGTATCAAAATCAAGCTTCTTACATCGCGATTCATCCTGGTTTGATTAGAATGACAAAGAAGCTGTCATATTCCCAAACAGGAAAACTGGGATCACCTGATTTGAAAGTGGGATAGCTTCTTCATCCTAACTCCTATGAGATTTATTCAGCTTCCTGGTGATTCTCCACTACTTTATGTATCAAAATCAAGCTTCTTACATCGCGATTCATCCTGGTTTGATTAGAATGACAAAGAAGCTGTCATATTCCCAAACAGGAAAACTGGGATCACCTGATTTGAAAGTGGGATAGCTTCTTCATCCTAACTCCTATGAGATTTATTCAGCTTCCTGGTGATTCTCCACTACTTTATGTATCAAAATCAAGCTTCTTACATCGCGATTCATCCTGGTTTGATTAGAATGACAAAGAAGCTGTCATATTCCCAAACAGGAAAACTGGGATCACCTGATTTGAAAGTGGGATAGCTTCTTCATCCTAACTCCTATGAGATTTATTCACTTCCTGGTGATTCTCCACTACTTTATGTATCAAAATCAAGCTTCTTACATCGCGATTCATCCTGGTTTGATTAGAATGACAAAGAAGCTGTCATATTCCCAAACAGGAAAACTGGGATCACCTGATTTGAAAGTGGGATAGCTTCTTCATCCTAACTCCTATGAGATTTATTCGACTTCCTGGTGATTCTCCACTACTTTATGTATCAAAATCAAGCTTCTTACATCGCGATTCATCCTGGTTTGATTAGAATGACAAAGAAGCTGTCATATTCCCAAACAGGAAAACTGGGATCACCTGATTTGAAAGTGGGATAGCTTCTTCATCCTAACTCCTATGAGATTTATTCAGCTTCCTGGTGATTCTCCACTACTTTATGTATCAAAATCAAGCTTCTTACATCGCGATTCATCCTGGTTTGATTAGAATGACAAAGAAGCTGTCATATTCCCAAACAGGAAAACTGGGATCACCTGATTTGAAAGTGGGATAGCTTCTTCATCCTAACTCCTATGAGATTTATTCAGCTTCCTGGTGATTCTCCACTACTTTATGTATCAAAATCAAGCTTCTTACATCGCGATTCATCCTGGTTTGATTAGAATGACAAAGAAGCTGTCATATTCCCAAACAGGAAAACTGGGATCACCTGATTTGAAAGTGGGATAGCTTCTTCATCCTAACTCCTATGAGATTTATTCAGCTTCCTGGTGATTCTCCACTACTTTATGTATCAAAATCAAGCTTCTTACATCGCGATTCATCCTGGTTTGATTAGAATGACAAAGAAGCTGTCATATTCCCAAACAGGAAAACTGGGATCACCTGATTTGAAAGTGGGATAGCTTCTTCATCCTAACTCCTATGAGATTTATTCAGCTTCCTGGTGATTCTCCACTACTTTATGTATCAAAATCAAGCTTCTTACATCGCGATTCATCCTGGTTTGATTAGAATGACAAAGAAGCTGTCATATTCCCAAACAGGAAAACTGGGATCACCTGATTTGAAAGTGGGATAGCTTCTTCATCCTAACTCCTATGAGATTTATTCAGCTTCCTGGTGATTCTCCACTACTTTATGTATCAAAATCAAGCTTCTTACATCGCGATTCATCCTGGTTTGATTAGAATGACAAAGAAGCTGTCATATTCCCAAACAGGAAAACTGGGATCACCTGATTTGAAAGTGGGATAGCTTCTTCATCCTAACTCCTATGAGATTTATTCAGCTTCCTGGTGATTCTCCACTACTTTATGTATCAAAATCAAGCTTCTTACATCGCGATTCATCCTGGTTTGATTAGAATGACAAAGAAGCTGTCATATTCCCAAACAGGAAAACTGGGATCACCTGATTTGAAAGTGGGATAGCTTCTTCATCCTAACTCCTATGAGATTTATTCAGCTTCCTGGTGATTCTCCACTACTTTATGTATCAAAATCAAGCTTCTTACATCGCGATTCATCCTGGTTTGATTAGAATGACAAAGAAGCTGTCATATTCCCAAACAGGAAAACTGGGATCACCTGATTTGAAAGTGGGATAGCTTCTTCATCCTAACTCCTATGAGATTTATTCAGCTTCCTGGTGATTCTCCACTACTTTATGTATCAAAATCAAGCTTCTTACATCGCGATTCATCCTGGTTTGATTAGAATGACAAAGAAGCTGTCATATTCCCAAACAGGAAAACTGGGATCACCTGATTTGAAAGTGGGATAGCTTCTTCATCCTAACTCCTATTATCACTTTTAGGATTGAGTAGAGTAATCTGAGTGAATAAGAAAGACTAGAAGTGATTTAGAAGAGATTTGAGTATAAAATGAGATTAAGAGTCTAGTATAGAACCATTGAGAGACAAAGAGACTAAGAGAGACTCATAACTTTCTTAATTGTATTAATGAGAGAGTTTACATATATATATGAAGAGAGAGATTAGGGTTTTCGTAAACAAGAGGATAAGATAAGCATGTGGAGTCAAGGCTTAATTTAAACCATCCAATAAGGTGATCAATCCGTGTGAAGCATCTTTAGCTGGCTGCTTCCTTTTGCTTTCACTTTCCAGCTGTGACAGCCTGTCCAAGACTCGCCCTTATCCTTTCCAACGGTCTGATCCATCCCACAAAGGCTAAGGTAACTTCTCCTCTTTACCTAAGTAACTCGGGTAACACAAGGTAAGGTTTGGTTGAGCTTTGGTCGATCCCATCTTGTACGGTCATGTACGGCCTTGTACGGCCTTGTACGGACTGGTTGATCTCAAAGCTCCCAAACCTTCCTAGCCTTCCTTATCCTCATTCTACTCAAGCCTCATCTCCCTTCTTCACTTAACTCTCCTCATCTTAACACTCCCCCTCAAGCTTAGCTTTGTGAAAGTCTAAGCTTGGACAGCCATGAGATCTTCCTCATTAAAAACCTCACTAAGGAAAACCCATTGGGATAAAACCTTAATGAGGGAAAAAGAGTAAAGATCTCACAGCTAAGGGGATCAGCTCCTTCTCTTCCCAAGATCTATGAGTCCCAATCTAATGTGAATGGACTCCATAGTCTTTTGTCTTGCTGCCTTGGTGAACACATCAGCCAACTGATCTTCACTTCTCGTATAGCAAGGTAAGATCACTCCAAGCACAATCATCTGTCTCACCTTGTGGCAATCAACCTCAATGTGCTTGGTTCTCTCATGGAACACCGAGTTGGATGCAATGTGAATGGCAGCTTGATTGTCACAATGCATTGTCATTGGAGTGGCTTGATCAATCTCCAAGTGCTTCAAGATGCCTTTGATCCACACCAACTCGTTTGTGAGCTTCAGCATAGCTCTATACTCAGCTTCTGCACTTGAACATGACACCACCTTCTGTTTCTTGCTCTTCCAAGTCACCAAGTTGCCTCCAATGAATGTGCAATAGCCTGTGGTTGATCTCCTGTCAGCTCTATCTCCTGCCCAATCAGCATCACAATAGCCCACCACTTCTGTGCTTCCATTGCACCCCATCCATACTCCTTGATCCGGCGAGCCATTCAGATACATCAACAGCCTCTCCACCATGCGCCAATGATGTTCCTTGGGAAGCTGCATGTGTTGGCTCACCTGATTCACAGCAAAACATATATCAGGCCTTGTAATGGTAAGGTAAATCAATTTGCCAACAAGTGTTCTATAGAGTTTAGGATCATGAAATGGCTTGCTGTCTTCAATCTCCCCCTCTCTTGGTACTTTGTAGCCATCCTCCATTGGCATCCTTGCTGTCTTGCCTCCATAAGCACCTGCACCTTTCAAAAGATCAAGTGTATACTTCCTTTGGGACATGAACAAACCTTCCTTGGATCTACAAATCTCAATTCCAAGAAAGTATTTCATTTCTCCCAAGTCTTTGATTTCAAACATAGACTTTAGAAACTCCTTGGTTGCTTTGATACCTTCCTTATCACTCCCAGTGATAATGATATCATCCACATACACAAGGAGAGCAACCATACCTGAGGGTGTCGTGAGTGTAAAGAGAGTGTGATCCAACTCTGACTTCTTGAAGCCTCGGCCGTTTAAAGTTGTGCTCAACTTGTTATACCAAGCTCTTGGTGATTGCTTCAACCCATAAATAGCTTTCTTTAGCCTCAGTACATTCCCTCTCTTCACTAGATGTTCCAGACCTGATGGAGGATACATATAGACTTCATCCTCAAGTTCTCCTTGTAGAAATGCATTCTTTACATCCATTTGCCACAATCCCCATCCAAGGTTCACAGCCAAGCTTAAATAATCCTAATGGTGTGTAGCTTGGCCACTGGTGCAAATGTTTCAATGTAATCCTCTCCATATGTCTGAGTGAACCCTCTTGCTACTAGTCTAGTCTTCTTCCTCTCAATCGACCCATCAGCCTTGTACTTGATTGTAAAGATCCATCTACTAGACACAGCTTTCTTCCCTTTTGGTAGTTCACTCTCATACCATGTATCATTCTTTATCATAGCTCCTGCCTCAGCTCCTACTGATTCCTTCCATTCCTTATCCTCCATTGCCTCTTCATAGCTTCTTGGAATGTGATTCTCATCCAAGTTTACCATGAATGCGCAATGTGCTTCTGGATATTGAGCAAAAGAACACACGGCCTGAGTAGGATGCTTCACAGCTTGGGCATTGTAGTACACTCTTGTGTTTACCCAACTGGAAGGATCCTTTCTCAGCCTTGTACTTCTTCTCAATACTGGCCCTTCTTGCGCCATCTCTTGTTCTTCTTCTTGTGGCAGCACACTTGTTTCAGATCTTTCTTCTCCTAGCTGACTTGCTTCAGCTCCTTCTTCCCTTAGCTGACTCTCTTCAGCTCCTTCTTCTTGATCATTTGATTCCACAGCTTGATCATGAGAGCCAGAACTCTCTTCTCTAGTTCTTGTTTCATTCCCCCCCTCATGCTCAAGGTTGGAAGTCTGATGATCCGGGACTGTGGTAGTACTTCTCCCCTCTTGATGTCCTTGATTCATGTTGATTCCAAGGCCTTCTAGGATAATCCTCAAGGTTTCAGCTCTATCAGAGGTAAGATCCTTCAAGTCTTCTTGAATCTGTTCCTCATAATATCCTTTCTCTTCAACAAACTTCACTTCTCTAGATACTAACACTCTCCTTGTGTTAGGATCATAGCACTTGTATCCTTTCTGACTTGATGAGTATCCAATGAACATTGCCTTTGAACTCTTAGCTTCTAGCTTGTTTCTTATCTCTCCAGGCACCATCACAAAACACAAACACCCAAAGACCTTCATATGCTCGAGAGAAGGCTTGTACTGATTCAGTACCTCAAATGGTGATTGTCCTTGAAGGATCAGAGTTGGTGTCCTGTTGATGAGATAACACGCCGTAGCAACAGCATCACTCCAAAACTTCTTAGGCACATTGGATTGAAACATCATGGACCTGGCTACTTCCATCAAATGCCTGTTCTTCCTCTCAGCCACACCATTCTGTTGTGGGGTATAGGGACAGCTTGTCTGATGAAGGATTCCATGCTGAGATAGGTGTAGTTTGAATGCTTGTCCCGTGTACTCTCCTCCATTATCTGACCTGAAAATCTTTATCTTGGCATTGTAATGGTTAGTCACATAGGATTGAAAGTTTTTAAATGCATCAAGTACCCTATCTTTGGTTGGAATTAAGGTTAACCAGGTGTATTTGGATTTTTCATCAATGAAAGTTACATAATACTTATGGTTTTCTCTAGATAGGCAGGGTGCAGTCCAAACATCAGAAAACAAAATCAAGCTTCTTACATCGCGATTCATCCTGGTTGATTAGAATAACAAAGAAGCTGTCATATTCCCAACAGGAAAAACTGGGATCACCTGATTTGAAAGTGGGATAGCTTCTTCATCCTAGCTCCTATGAGATTTATTCAGCTTGGTGATTCTCCACTACTTTATGTATCAAAATCAAGCTTCTTACATCGCGATTCATCCTGGTTTGATTAGAATGACAAAGAAGCTGTCATATTCCCAAACAGGAAAACTGGGATCACCTGATTTGAAAGTGGGATAGCTTCTTCATCCTAACTCCTATGAGATTTATTCAGCTTCCTGATGATTCTCCACTACTTTTTGTATCAAAATCAAGCTTCTTACATCGCGATTCATCCTGGTTTGATTAGAATGACAAAGAAGCTGTCATATTCCCAAACAGGAAAACTGGGATCACCTGATTTGAAAGTGGGATAGCTTCTTCATCCTAACTCCTGGAGATTTATTGACTTCCTGGTGATTCTCCACTACTTTATGTATCAAATCAAGCTTCTTACATCGCGATTCATCCTGGTTTGATTAGAATGACAAGAAGCTGTCATATTCCCAAACAGGAAAACTGGGATCACCTGATTTGAAAGTGGGATAGCTTCTTTATCCTAACTCCTATGAGATTTATTCAGCTTCCTGGTGATTCTCCACTACTTTATGTATTAAATCAAGCTTCTTACATCGCGATTCATCCTGGTTTGATTAGAATGACAAAGAAGCTGTCATATTCCCAAACAGGAAAACTGGGATCACCTGATTTGAAAGTGGGATAGCTTCTTCATCCTAACTCCTATGAGATTTATTCAGCTTCCTGGTGATTCTCCACTACTTTATGTTTCAAAATCAAGCTTCTTACATCGCGATTCATCCTGGTTTGATTAGAATGACAAAGAAGCTGTCATATTCCCAAACAGGAAAACTGGGATCACCTGATTTGAAAGTGGGATAGCTTCTTCATCCTAACTCCTATGAGATTTATTCAGCTTCCTGGTGATTCTCCACTACTTTATGTTTCAAAATCAAGCTTCTTACATCGCGATTCATCCTGGTTTGATTAGAATGACAAAGAAGCTGTCATATTCCCAAACAGGAAAACTGGGATCACCTGATTTGAAAGTGGGATAGCTTCTTCATCCTAACTCCTATGAGATTTATTCGACTTCCTGGTGATTCTCCACTACTTTATATATCAAAATCAAGCTTCTTACATCGCGATTCATCCTGGTTGATTAGAATGACAAAGAAGCTGTCATATTCCCAAACAGGAAAACTGGGATCACCTGATTTGAAAGTGGGATAGCTTCTTCATCCTAACTCCTATGAGATTATTCGACTTCCTGGTGATTCTCCACTACTTTATGTATCAAAATCAAGCTTCTTACATCGCGATTCATCCTGGTTTGATTAGAATGACAAAGAAGCTGTCATATTCCCAAACAGGAAAACTGGGATCACCTGATTTGAAAGTGGGATAGCTTCTTCATCCTAAACTCCTATGAGATTTATTCAGCTTCCTGGTGATTCTCCACTACTTTATGTATCAAAATCAAGCTTCTTACATCGCGATTCATCCTGGTTTGATTAGAATGACAAAGAAGCTGTCATATTCCCAAACAGGAAAACTGGGATCACCTGATTTGAAAGTGGGATAGCTTCTTCATCCTAACTCCTATGAGATTTATTCAGCTTCCTGGTGATTCTCCACTACTTTATGTATCAAAATCAAGCTTCTTACATCGCGATTCATCCTGGTTTGATTAGAATGACAAAGAAGCTGTCATATTCCCAAACAGGAAAACTGGGATCCTGATTTGAAAGTGGGATAGCTTCTTCATCCTAACTCTATGAGATTTATTCAGCTTCCTGATGATTCTCCACTACTTTATGTATCAAAATCAAGCTTCTTACATCGCGATTCATCCTGGTTTGATTAGAATGACAAAGAAGTGTCATATTCCCAAACAGGAAAACTGGGATCACCTGATTTGAAAGTGGGATAGCTTCTTCATCCTAACTCCTGTGAGATTTATTCGACTTCCTGGTGATTCTCCACTACTTTATGTATACAAAATCAAGCTTCTTACATCGCGATTCATCCTGGTTTGATTAGAATGACAAAGAAGCTGTCATATTCCCAAACAGGAAAACTGGGATCACCTGATTTGAAAGTGGGATAGCTTCTTCATCCTAACTCCTATGAGATTTATTCAGCTTCCTGGTGATTCTCCACTACTTTATGTATAAAATCAAGCTTCTTACATCGCGATTCATCCTGGTTTGATTAGAATGACAAAGAAGCTGTCATATTCCCAAACAGGAAAACTGGGATCACCTGATTTGAAAGTGGGATAGCTTCTTCATCCTAACTCCTGAGATTTATTCACTTCCTGGTGATTCTCCACTACTTTATGTTTCAAAATCAAGCTTCTTACATCGCGATTCATCCTGGTTGATTAGAATGACAAAGAAGCTGTCATATTCCCAAACAGGAAAACTGGGATCACCTGATTTGAAAGTGGGATAGCTTCTTCATCCTAACTCCTATGAGATTTATTCAGCTTCCTGGTGATTCTCCACTACTTTATGTATCAAAATCAAGCTTCTTACATCGCGATTCATCCTGGTTTGATTAGAATGACAAAGAAGCTGTCATATCCCAAACAGGAAAACTGGGATCACCTGATTTGAAAGTGGGATACGTTCTTCATCCTAACTCCTATGAGATTTATTCAGCTTCCTGGTGATTCTCCACTACTTTATGTATCAAAATCAAGCTTCTTACATCGCGATTCATCCTGGTTTGATTAGAATGACAAAGAAGCTGTCATATTCCCAAACAGGAAAACTGGGATCACCTGATTTGAAAGTGGGATAGCTTCTTCATCCTAACTCCTATGAGATTTATTCGACTTCCTGGTGATTCTCCACTACTTTATGTATCAAAATCAAGCTTCTTACATCGCGATTCATCCTGGTTTGATTAGAATGACAAAGAAGCTGTCATATTCCCAAACAGGAAAACTGGGATCACCTGATTGAAAGTGGGATAGCTTCTTCATCCTAACTCCTATGAGATTTATTCAGCTTCCTGGTGATTCTCCACTACTTTATGTATCAAAATCAAGCTTCTTACATCGCGATTCATCCT
This sequence comes from Brassica napus, assembly GCF_020379485.1. NCBI lineage: Eukaryota > Viridiplantae > Streptophyta > Magnoliopsida > Brassicales > Brassicaceae > Brassica > Brassica napus. The sequence goes on along the minus strand of NW_026015371.1, from coordinate 6,087 downwards.
GGTTTGATTAGAATGACAAAGAAGCTGTCATATTCCCAAACAGGAAAACTGGGATCACCTGATTTGAAAGTGGGATAGCTTCTTCATCCTAACTCCTATGAGATTTATTCAGCTTCCTGATGATTCTCCACTACTTTATGTATCAAAATCAAGCTTCTTACATCGCGATTCATCCTGGTTTGATTAGAATGACAAAGAAGCTGTCATATTCCCAAACAGGAAAACTGGGATCACCTGATTTGAAAGTGGGATAGCTTCTTCATCCTAACTCCTATGAGATTTATTCAGCTTCCTGGTGATTCTCCACTACTTTATGTATCAAAATCAAGCTTCTTACATCGCGATTCATCCTGGTTTGATTAGAATGACAAAGAAGCTGTCATATTCCCAAACAGGAAAACTGGGATCACCTGATTTGAAAGTGGGATAGCTTCTTCATCCTAACTCCTATGAGATTTATTCAGTTCCTGGTGATTCTCCACTACTTTATGTTCAAAATCAAGCTTTTACATCGCGATTCATCCTGGTTTGATTAGAATGACAAAGAAGCTGTCATATTCCCAAACAGGAAAACTGGGATCACCTGATTTGAAAGTGGGATAGCTTCTTCATCCTAACTCCTATGAGATTTATTCAGCTTCTGGTGATTCTCCACTACTTTATGTTCAAAATCAAGCTTCTTACATCGCGATTCATCCTGGTTTGATTAGAATGACAAAGAAGCTGTCATATTCCCAAACAGGAAAACTGGGATCACCTGATTTGAAAGTGGGATAGCTTCTTCATCCTAACTCCTATGAGATTTATTCGACTTCCTGGTGATTCTCCACTACTTTATTTATCAAAATCAAGCTTCTTACATCGAGATTCATCCTGGTTTGATTAGAATGACAAAGAAGCTGTCATATTCCCAAACAGGAAAACTGGGATCACCTGATTTGAAAGTGGGATAGCTTCTTCATCCTAACTCCTATGAGATTTATTCAGCTTCCTGGTGATTCTCCACTACTTTATGTATCAAAATCAAGCTTCTTACATCGCGATTCATCCTGGTTTGATTAGAATGACAAAGAAGCTGTCATATTCCCAAACAGGAAAACTGGGATCACCTGATTTGAAAGTGGGATAGCTTCTTCATCCAACTCCTATGAGATTTATTCAGTTCCTGTGATTCTCCACTACTTTTTGTATCAAAATCAAGCTTCTTTGTTAATCAGAGTTGAGATTTTTGAGGTAAAGACACAAAGGAGTTGGAAACAAAAGAGAGCAAAGGAGGTGAAGAGGAGGAATGGGTTGATCATCCGTACAAGGCCGTACAAGTGATCATCCGTACAAGGTAAAAGGGATCAAGTAAAACATCCAAGTAACTCCATGTACTGAGCTTTAGTTACACTCGGCCAAGACCTATCCGAACGTTGAGATGGGATAAGGGAGACGCGGCTTGACAGCTAGGACAGGCTGGCAAGAGCTGGAAAGAAGAGATCTAGTCTGGATCAAGAAGATGCTCCAAAACGTGTGAAGACACTCATTGGCCGGTTCCAATTAAAGCTTAGGCTCCTCTTTGACTCTACATGCTTACTTAGCTTTATGATTTCGAAAACCCTAAGTGTATGGACCTATATATATGTAATCTCATCTCTTAATAAAGATTAGACAGTTCTAAACAATCTTTCTCTTTACTCATTCATCATGATTCTCCATTAGTCTCTAATCAGTCGTAAATCTCTTATTCTCTCCTTAATCCTATTCTAAACTCAGATTAATCTTATATTCCTAAAAGTCATATGGTATCAGAGCCAGGTGATTACAATCTGAGTTCGTGAGTGATTCTCTTAAGGATTCAAGTTTGAAACTTTAAGAGAACAAGTGAGTGTGTTTGAGAGTTTCTTGAGAGTTCAAAAGCTCAAGGTGTTTTGTGGTGTTCTTGGTGGTCCGTGGGAGGTTCATTTGAAGACTCAAGAGTGAATCTGTGTTCTAGAGAGCAGGGTGGGTTCTCAGTTCAGATCTAACCGGTTGTTCAAATTTTAAACGTCAAGCTGTTCAAGATGGAGAGTGGCATGAAGATGAAGGTCGCGGTCGCGGTGACATTCAAAGGAACCAACTACCTAGTCTGGTCTAGGATGGTGAAAACTGCTGTGGGAAGCAAGGGTTTGTGGAAGCATATCACATCTGGTGAGGCTCCAAAGGTGATTACTCAGGGGGGTGAAACGGAGAGTCCCGAGGAGAGACGTGTAGAGAAGTGGCAACAAGAAGACATGATGGTGATGTCTGTCCTACATGCCTCTTTGGAGCCGGCTATACTAGATGCTTATAGCTACTGTGAGACAGCAAGGAGCTGTGGGATACTCTACAGAAAGTGTATGGAAAACACTTCTAACCTGAACCGAGTGTTTGAAGTCAAGAAGGCAATCAATGGGTTAACTCAAGATGACACGGAGTTCACTAAGCACTTGGGGAGGTTCAGGTCTCTTTGGTCTGAGTTGGAGATGCTGAGGCCAAGCACGGTTGATCCAGAGCTTCTAAATGAGAGACGCGAGCAGGACAGGTCTTGGGTTGCTGCTCACGTTTGAATGCAACTACAGTGGTCTTATCCAGCACATGCTATGGTCTGAGAAGCTGCCTGACCTTGAAGAGGTGTGTGCTAAGATACAGAAGGAGCAGGCTCAATGGGTTTGTTTGGAGGCAAGGGAGACTTATCTCTTGCAAACGCTGTGCAACCTGACCGGGAAGAGCCTCCACAAGCTAAAAAGCTGGTTACAACAAGTATGAGGATAGGAAGTTCAATGGGAATTGTGATCACTGCAAGAAGCATGGACACAAGAAGAGTCAGTGCTGGATACTCCATCCCCACTGAAGCCGGCTAAGTTCATGAAGGAGAGAGAGGCAAAAGCTCACATGACTGAAGGATCAAGCGGAGCAGGGCCATCCAACCGTGGAGCTGAAGTGGAGAACCGTGAAGGAGATGGAAAGGCTTTGGTGACCTACACTGGAGCTATCAACCCCGAGGGCAATGATCAAGACTTCATCAGGAGATCCGAGATGGATGCACTCATCAAAATGCTCAAGGATAATGGTAACATTCATGGGTATTCATTTGGTGTTCTATGATTGCTAGAACTATAGAAATGACTCCTAATGTGGCTGAGATTGCTAGGATTGATAGTAAGACTGGAATTGAGCATTGCATTGATAGAAATGCTAGGATGAATGCATATAGATCACAGATTATCCATAGTGCTAGCAATACATCCAAACCATTGATTATAGATCAGGTGCATCTCATCATATGATTAGTGACACCAACCTGATTAAAGATATAGAACCTACTAATGGATGTGTGATGATTGCAAATGGGGATAAAATACCTATTAAGGGAATAGGAAACTTAAAGCTATTTGATAAGAACACTAGAGCTTTTTACATTCCGGAATTCACATCAAACCTATTTCAGTTAAGAAAATGCACTACTGATTTGAATTGCAATGTTATATTCAGTCCTAATGATGTGAAGTTTCAGGATATTGAGAGCAGCCAATTGATTGGAAAAGGAGTTACAAGGGAGACTTATACATGCTTGAGAAGCTTGATCCTGTTTCCAATTATAACTGCTCATTTACTTCTGCTTCTAGTTTGAATAAAAATGCATTATGGCATGCTAGACTAGGTCATCCCCATGAGAGGGCTTTAAACTTGATGTTACCAGGTGTGGTTTTTGAAAATAATAAGTGTGAAGCTTGCATTTTAGGCAAGCATTGTAAGAATGTGTTCCTATGAGATTTGAGAGCTCTGGTGGTGTATGTGTATGAGAAGCCATGAGGGCAAAGAATAAGGTCTTGAACTAGTGAATAAGAGGTCTGATGAAACTAGTATGAACTTGAATCAGAAACAAAGAGACTTAGAGAGATTAAGAGATTAGAGACTAAGAAAGGGGTAGATTAAGGGAATCTGATCAAGAACACACTTTTATATTTATGAGGAGTTGGGGAAATCCCCCATACTCTCTTAAGAGTTACAAACGTCCAAGACACATCCTTATATAGGCTTACATCATTGCAACTCATAAACCTATATCTAATGGATAGAAAATAACTTAAGGGGAATGGATGGTGAGGATGAGTGGTCTTGTTGTGATCTGAGTGATGTGTGCTGATTGGATGAGCTAAGCTGGCTCACTTTAATTCAAACAAGGCTGTGCTGTGATTGGCTCTCCTTAGGTCCATTTGTATCTGTCTACAGATCAGTCTAGGTGCATGGTCGTGGCTGCTCTTCCTTTACAGCAACAGCCAGCCTGTCCATGCCCCAAAGTAACCAATCAGCTCCACACAGCATCTTCTTGATTCCCTTTGACTAGATTCAAACCTTGGTGCCTCACATCCTGAATAGTGATCCAAATAGTGAATAGTCAACCTGAATAGTGACTAGTGATCACTATTCACTTTTACACCAACTTGCCCAACCTTCTCCAATCTTACTGTGGTAACTCTCCAAAGTTACGTGGTAACAGTTTGGAGTTACTGTCTGACCCAAATCTTCTCTAAATGGTGTCTAAGTCCCTCCTGGACTTAACCCTATCTTTGCACACTCATCAGACCACTTCTGAAGCTTAAGACTCTCCCAAAGCCTTAACATACAATCTCTGAAGATCTTGCCATGTCTTTGCACAAGCACCAACTCAACTCATCACTTTTGCTTCTCCACTTCTTCTCTTCAAGTTAACACTCCCCTCAAGCTTGACTTTAGCTGATCCTAAGTCAAGCTTGGAACCTTGAGAACTTCTCATTAAAAACCTCACCAAGGAAAACCCTTTGGGACAAAACCTTGATGAGGGAAAAAGAGTAAAGTCTCCAAGGCCTAGAGATGGGCCAGTGAGTCTTTGTGCCTTACCAACAATGTAAGGGACACAAAGACTCTGGATCATGGCCTCTACAAATCATCCCACGCCTTGTACTCTCCTTATGCCTAATCTTGGTCTCTCCCCTTTCACTAACTCTTGTTAGGTTGAAGTGCTCGGACACACCAGATCAGCTCTTCTTGGAGATACAACTTCTCTTACTGAGTCTTGGCTGCTTCTTCTTCTTATAGAGTCGCCACCTTGTTGCTTGAGCTACATGAGGATGCTTCAGCCACTCTCCAATCACCTCAACACTTGAAGCCGCCTTGGACATTGCTTCTTCATCCTTCATCATACTTCTCAACAGGTTGCTTCCTTCTCTAGAATAACCACCAAGCTCTCTTGGATCATGTAAGCTTCAACACTCCCCCTCAAGCTTGAGACTCTCACAGGAACAAGCTTGAATGGATTGCTTCATGATATCACCACACACACCATTGCCGCTTCTCTTCTGATCTTGCCATCTTCATGGAAATGTTGTGGAAGCTTCAGCTATCTCTCCAATCACTTCACACTAGAAGCCGCCTTGATAGAGTTGCCTTCATCTTTCCCACGCAAGAGTACTCTGTCTAGTTTGAGTACTCTCTTGAATAGACTCGCCACAGCCTAAGCCCGGATGGCTCCTTCTTCAAATGCTTGCCAATGGACTTCTGGATCGCATGGAAGACTCACTAAACTCCCCTCCTCAAGCTTGGATTGAGTATAGGTCCCAAGCTGCAAGTGAGCTTCGGTGGTGAGACTTCACACAGTGGCACATCACCACTTCTTTCTCAACTCTCCATTGCTCCACACAATGGGCCCAAAGTCTTCCTCTTTCAACTCGGATGGATGGTGAACCAAGAACACCTCTTGTGAACCTGAAACATCACTCAAACTCCAGCAAAGATAAGACACAAGTGCATTGGGTCAAAACCCTTGATGCATCATCAAGTTTGAACACCAATGTCTTTAAGCAATGCAACAGTTAAACTAGACATTTCAAGTTCTAATCTTTGCAAGCAAACTCTCTAAGCACTAGCATGATCCTAACAGATTCAATACAAGCTACTTAGGCAATTTTTAAAGCTTCTTTACTCAGCATTTAGACATGAATCGAATGCTTCAATGTAAGACAGCCATTTGACAGTATGCCCTGTTGAAGCTTACATGATCAGAATGAGCTTGGTGGTTATTCTAGAAGAAGGGAAGCCAACCTG